>NW_028168517.1:0-32456 GCF_964237585.1 Gallinula chloropus | reverse complement strand
GGGGGACAGGGGTTGGGACCCCCCCTGAGCCCCCCCAGGGCACCCTGACCCCTTCTGAACCCCCCCAGGGCACCCTGACCCCCCCTGACCCCACCCTGGGGCACCCTGACCACCCCTGACCCTGTCCTGGGAGCCGTAACCACACACAGCCTGGGGGAGGGACAGGGGTTAGGACCCCCCCCAAACCCCCCCAGGGCACCCTGACCCCCCCTGAGCTCCCCCAAACCCTCCCAGGGCACCCTGACCCACCCCGGGGCACCCTGACCCCCCCCAGGGCACCCTGAGCCCCCCTGAGCCTGTCCTGGGAGCCGTAACCACACACGGCCTGGGGGGGGGACAGGGGTTAGGACCCCCCCCAAACCCTCCCAAGGCACCCTGACCCCCCCTGAGCCCCCCCAAGGCACCCTGACCCCCCCTGAGCCCCCCCCAGGGCACCCTGACCCCCCCCAGGGCACCCTGAACCCCCCCGGGGCACCCTGACCCTGTCCTGGGAGCCGTAACCACACACGGCCTGGGGGGGGGACAGGGATTGGGACCCCCCCCTGAGCCCCCCCAAACCCTCCCCAGGGCACCCTGAGCCCCCCTGACCCCCCCCAGGGCACCCTGAACCCCCCTGAACCCCACTAACCCCACCCCGGGGCACCCTGACCCTGTCCTGGGAGCCGTAACCACACACGGCCTGGGGGGGGGACAGGGGTTGGGACCCCCCCTGAGCACCCCAAACCATCCCAGGGCACCCTGAGCCCCCCTGAGCCCCCCAAACCCTCCCAGGGCACCCTGACCCCCCCTAAACCCCACTGACCCCACCCCGGGGCACCCTGAGCCTGTCCTGGGAGCCGTAACCACACACGGCCTGGGGGGGGACAGGGGTTGGGACCCCCCCCAAACCATCCCAGGGCACCCTGACCCCCCCCAGGGCACCCTGAACCCCCCCAGGGCACCCTGAACCCCTCTGAACCCCCCCAAGGCACCCTGACCCCCCCTGAACCCCACTAACCCCACCCCGGGGCACCCTGAGCCTGTCCTGGGAGCCGTAACCACACACGGCCTGGGGGGGGGACAGGGGTTGGGACCCCCCCTGAGCACCCCCAAACCCCCCAAGGGCACCCTGACCCCCCCTGAACCCCCCCAGGGCACCCTGACCCCCCCCTGAACCCCACTAACCCTCCCAGGGCACCCTGAGCCCCCCTGACCCCCCCCGGGCACCCTGATACCCCCCTGACCCTGTCCTGGGAGCCGTAACCACACACGGCCTGGGGGGGGGGGACAGGGGTTGGGACCCCCCCTGAGCCCCCCCAAACCATCCCAGGGCACCCTGACCCCCCCTGACCCCACCCTGGGCATCCTGACCCCCACTGACCCCCCCTGGGGCACCCTGACCCCCCCTGAGCCTGTCTTGGGACCCATAACCACACACGGCCTGGGGGGGGACAGGGGGTTAGGACCCCCCCCCAAACCCCCCCAGGGCACCCTGACCCCCCCTGAACCCCCCCAGGGCACCCTGACCCCCCCTAAACCCCACTAACCCCACCCCGGGGCACCCTGAGCCTGTCCTGGGAGCCATAACCACACACGGCCTGGGGGGGGACAGGGGTTGGGACCCCCCCTGAGCCCCCCCGAAAACCTCCCAGGGTACCCTGAGCCCCCCTGACCCCCCCCAGGGCACCCTGACCCCCCCTGAACCCCACTGACCCCACCCCGGGGCACCCTGAGCCTGTTCTGGGAGCCGTAATCACACACGGCCTGGGGGGGGGACAGGGGTTGGGACCCCCCCTGAGCCCCCCCCGAAAACCTCCCAGGGTACCCTGAGCCCCCCTGACCCCCCCCAGGGCACCCTGACCCCCCCTGAACCCCACTGACCCCACCCCGGGGCACCCTGAGCTGTTCTGGGAGCCGTAATCACACACGGCCTGGGGGGGGGACAGGGGTTGGGACCCCCCCTGAGCCCCCCCAAACCCCCCAAGGGCACCCTGACCCCCTCTGAACCCCCCCCAAGGCACCCTGACCCCCCCTGAACCCCACTGACGCCCCCCTGAAGCCCCCCAGGGCACCCTGACCCCCCCTGGGGTGCCCTAAGCACCCCCCCCCCCCCCCGAATACACCCAACCCCCATCCTAGTCCCATCCCAGTGCTCCCAGTCCCCCTCCCAGTGCCCCTCCAGTCCTCCCAGCCCCCTCCCAGTCCCCTCCCAGCGCTCCCAGTCCCCTCCCAGTGCTCCCAGTCCCCCTCCCAGTCCCCTCCCAGTGCTCCCAGCCTCCATCCCAATCCCCTCCCAGTACCCCAACCCCCCTCCCAGTCCCCTCCCAGTCCTCACAGTCCCCCTCCCAGTGCTCCCAGTCCCCTCCCAGTACCCTAGCCCCCCTCCCAGTGCTCCCAGTCCCCTTCCCAGTCCCCCTCCCAGTGCTCCCAGTCCCTTCCCAGTCCTCCCAGTCCCTTCCCAGCGCTCCCAGTCCCCCTCCCAGTGCTCCCAGTCCCCTCCCAGTGCCCCCAGTCCCCTCCCAGTGCTCCCAGTCCCCCTCCCAGTGCTCCCAGTGTTCCCAGTCCCCCCTCAGTCCCCTCCCAGTGCTCCCAGTCCCCTCCCAGTCCCCACCCAGTCCCTTCCCAGTGCTCCCAGTCCCCCTCCCAGTCCTCCCAGTCCCCCTCCCAGTGCCCCAAGTCCCCTCCCAGTGCTCCCAGTCCCCCTCCCAGTGCTCCCAGTCCCCCTCCCAGTGCTCCCAGTCCCCCTCCCAGTCCTCACAGTCCCTCCCAGTCCTCACAGTCCCCTCCCCAGTCCTCACAGTCCCCCTCCCAGTACCCTAGCCCCCCTCCCAGTGCCCCCAGTCCCCTCCCAGTCCCCTCCCAGTGCTCCCAGTCCCCTCCCAGTGCTCCCAGTCCCCTCCCAGTGCCCTCCCAGTGCTCCCAGTCCCCCCTCAGTCCCCTTCCAGTGCTCCCAATCCCCTCCCAGCTCCCTCCCAGTGCTCCCAGTCCCCTCCCAGTCCCCTCCCAGTGCTCCCAGTCCCCCCTCAGTCCCCTTCCAGTGCTCCCAATCCCCTCCCAGCTCCTCCCAGTGCTCCCAGCCCCCCTCCCAGTGCTCCCAGTCCCCCCTCAGTCCCCTCCCAGTGCCCTCCCAGTGCTCCCAGTCCCCCCTCAGTCCCTCCCAGTGCCCTCCCAGTGCTCCCAGTCCCCCTCCCAGTCCCTCCCAATCCCCCCTCAGTCCCTCCCCCAGTCCTCCCAGTCCCCTCCCAGTGCTCCCAGTCTCCCTCCCAGTGCTCCCAGTCTCCCTCCCAGTGCTCCCAGTCCCCTCCCACTGCTCCCAGTCCCCTTCCCAGTGCTCCCAGTCCCCCCTCAGTCCCCTCCCAGTGCCCTCCCAGTGCTCCCAGTCCCCCCTCAGTCCCCTCCCAGTGCCCTCCCAGTGCTCCCAGTCCCCCCTCAGTCCCCTCCAGTGCCCTCCCAGTGCTCCCAGTCCCCCTCAGTCCCCTCCCAGTGCTCCCAGTCCCCCCTCAGGCCCTCCCAGTGCCCTCCCAGTGCTCCCAGTCCCCTCCCAGTCCTCCCAGTCCTCCCAGTCCCTTTCCAATCCTCCCAGTCCCCTTCCCAGTCCTCCCAGTCCCCCTCCCAGTGCTCCCAGTCCCCCTCCCAGCGCTCCCAGTGCTCCCAGTCCCCCCCTCAGTCCCCTCCCAGTCCTCCCAGTCCCCTCCCAGTCCCCCTCCCAGTCCTCCCAGTCCCCCCAATCCCACCTCCACATTACTCCACCGCAGCGCCCGGTTAAAATCCTCCACGGTGAGTTTCCGCCGCCGGGTGTGTTTCATGAACTGGGAACTGTTCTGTGTAAACAACCCCCCCCACCGCCATGACGTCACTACCCGCGCCGTGACGTCACTTCCCGCGCCGTGACGTCACACTCCCCCCCCCCATCCCAGCCGTACCTGCGTGGCCTCCCGCAGCCGGTAACACACGTCCTCGGCTAATAAAGCCGCCACCTCGTCGCTGAGCTCCAGCCCGGCGCTCTCCCCCATCAGCTTCACCGAGTCCGCGGCAGCTCCACGAAGCGCCGCTCGTCCCGCTCCGCCATGGCGGACCGGAAGTGACTAGGCCGCGGCGGAAGTTGAAGCCACCACGGAGGGGGGGCGTGGTTATGTAAATGAAGTGCAAAGGGGATTATGGGAGGGATGTGGGAGGGTGAAGGGGGTGTAATGGAGGTGGGGTGAGGGGAAGGGGTGGGGTAAAGGGAGGGGAGAGGTGGGGAGTGGGGAGGGGAGATGAGGTGGGGTGTGAGGAAGGGGAGGGGGTGGGTCGCCGTGAGCTTGATGAGGTTCACTATTCATGGCGCTCCCGCTCTGGGAATAGCTCTTTTCTGGCGCCATCGACACGGCGCCCATCAGCCTTTGCGCGCAGCCTCATTTGCATGGCCACGCCCCCTATTTAGCCCCCGCCCCCCTGCTCCATGCGGCTATTTCATTGGCCAGCCCACCCTGATCAGCCCCTTAGCCCCGCCCCCCTGCTCCATGCGGCTATTTCATTGGCCAGCCCCACCCTGATCAACCCCTTAGCCCCGCCCCCCTGCTCCATGCGGCTATTTCATTGGCCAGCCCCACCCTGATCAGCCCCTTAGCCCCGCCCACCCTCCGGTCTCACCCCCTCCCTGCTTTGCATAGCCCCGCCCCCTGGTCCAACCCCCCCTCCCCGTGTTGATGACGTCACTCATTGCACTATTACATCACCAGGCGGCGTGACGTCACCCAGGCGTCTCGTTCCCAGTGGTTTATTCCTTCCCACTCCCCTGATTGGACGCTGTACTGGGCTGTACTGGGCTGTACTGGGGGCTGACAGCCCTGACGTCACCATGGCAACCACAGGGACACCCCCCCCCAAATGACGTCACATGCACTGGGGATCCCAGTATCCAGCTGTGGGGATCCCAGTATCCAGGTGTGGGGATCCCACTATCCAGGTGTGGGGATCCCAGTATCCAGGTGTTGGGATCCCAGTGTCCAGCTGTGGGGATCCCAGTGTCCAGGTGTTGAGGATCCCAGTGTCCAGGTGCTGGGATCCCAGTATCCAAGTGTTTGGGCTCCCAGTATCTAGGTGCTGGGATCCCAGTATCCAGGTATTGGGGATCCCAGTATCGAGGTGTTGGGCTCCCAGTATCTAGGTGCTGGGATCCCAGTATCCAGGTGTGGGGATCCCAGTGTCCAAGTGTTGGGATCCCACTATCCAGGTGTCTGGGATCCCAGTATCCAGGTGTGGGGATCCCAGTGTCCAGGTGTTGGGGATCCCAGTATCCAGGTGCTGAGATCCCAGTATCCAGGTGTTGGGATCCCAGTATCCAGGTGTTGAGGATCCCAGTGTCCAGGTATTGGGATCCCAGTATCCAAGTGTTTGGGCTCCCAGTGTCCAGGTGTTGGGCTCCCAGTATCTAGGTGCTGGGATCCCAGTATCCAGGTGTGGGGATCCCAGTATCCAGGTGTTGAGGATCCCAGTGTCCAGGTGTTGGGATCCCAGTATGCAGGTTTTTGGGCTCCCAGTGTCCAGGCGTGAGGATCCCGGTATCCAGGTTTTGAGGATCCCAGTGTCCGGCCATGTGGCTCCCAGTATGGGCCATGGGACCCCCAGTCCAGGCTGTGGGCCCGCAGTACAGACCATGGGGCTCCCAGTATGGGCTGTGGGACTCCCAGTATGGGCCATGGGGCACCCAGTCCAGGCTGTGGGACTCCCAGTATGGGCCATGGGGCTCACAGTATGGGCCATGGGGCACCCAGTACAGACCACGGGGCTCCCAGTATGGGCCATGGGGCTCCCAGTATGGACCATAGGGCTCCCAGTACGGACCATGGGGCTCCCAGTATGGGCCATAGGGCTCCCAGTTTGGGCCATGGGGCCCCCAGTCTGGGCTGTGGAACCCCAGTATGGGCCATGGGGCTCCCAGTATGGGCTGTGGAACTCCAGTATGGGCTGTGGAGCTCCCAGTATGGACCATGGGACCCCCAGTATGGACCATAGGGCTCCCAGTTTGGGCCATGGGGCCCCCAGTCCGGGCTGTGGAACCCCAGTATGGGCTGTGGGACCCCAGTACGGACCATGGGACCTCCAGTATGGGCCATGGGCCCCCCAGTCCGGGCTGTGGGTGTCAGCAGCGCCGCGGGGAGCCGGGGTAGCGCCGCTCCAGCTCCCTGCGGAAGCTCCGGTAGAGCCGCCGGTTCCGGCCCAGTTCGGCCTCACGCCCCCCGTGGAACCCGCCCGGCCCCTTGAACCCCCCGTGGGCCACGAAGGCCCCGTCCAGCACGGCGAAGCGGAACCCGGCCACGTGCAGCTCACACGCCTGGGGGGGGGACACACAGGGGGACACGGGGTCACCTGGGGGCACCCGGGGCACCCACAGACCCCCCAGCACTCACCCGTGTCCCACAGACCCCCCAGCACCCACTGGTATCCCATAGACCCCACCTGTGTCCCATAGACCCCCCCAGACCCCCCAGCACCCACCCGTGTCCCACAGACCCCCCAGCATCCACCCGTGTCCTCCCAGACCCCACTGGTGTCCCACAGACCCCCCAGCACCCACCCGTGTCCCACAGACCCCACCCGTGTCCCACAGACCCCCCAGCACCCACCCGTGTCCCCCCAGACCCCCCAGCACCCACCCGTCTCCCACAGACCCCACCTGTGTCCCAAAGACCCCCCCAGACCCCCCAGCACCCACCCGTGTCCCACAGACCCCCCAGCACCCACCCATGTCCCACAGACCCCACCTGTGTCCCACAGACCCCCCAGCACCCACCCGTGTCCCACAGACCCCACCCGTGTCCCACAGACCCCACCCGTGTCCCACAGACCCCACTGGTGTCCCACAGACCCCCCAGCACCCACCCGTCTCCCACGGACCCCACCTGTGTCTCACAGACCCCCCAGCACCCACCCATGTCCCACAGACCCCACAGACCCCACCCATGGCCTCACAGACCCCCAGCACCCACCCGTGTCCCACAGACCCCTCAGCACCCACTGGTATCCCACAGACCCCACTGGTGTCCCATAGACCCCCCCAGACCCCCCAGCACCCACCTGTATCCCACAGACCCCACCCGTGTCCCACAGATCCCCCCAGACCCCCCAGCACCCACCCGTGTCCCACAGCACCCACCCCAACCCCCAGCACTCACCCCAAGCCCCCCCACCCCAAGCCCCCCACCCCACAGCACCCACCCCACCCCCCTAGGACCCACCCCAAGCCCCCCACCCCACAGCACCCACCCCAGCCCAGACCCCATGCCCCCCACCCCACGCAAAGCCCCCCCACCCCACAGCACCCACCCCATGTCCCCCACCCCACCCAAACCCCTCCCACCCCACAGCACCCACCCCACCCCACGCCCCCCACCCCACAGCACCCACCCCACCCCACCCACCCCATGCCCCCCCACCCCAAGCCCCCCACCCCACAGCACCCACCCCACCCACCCCATGCCCCCCACCCCAAGCCCCCCACCCCACACACCCCAAGCCCCCCACCCCATGCCCCCCACCCCCCTAGGACCCACCCCAAGCCCCCCACCCCACAGCACCCACCCCACCCCACCCCACGCCCCCCACCCCACCCCAAGCCCCCCACCCCACAGGACCCACCCCACCCCAAGCCCCCCCACTCCACAGCACCCCACAGCACCCACCCCACCCCACGCCCCCCACCCCACCCAAAGCCCCCCACCCCCCTAGGACCCACCCCACTCCAAGCCGCCCACCCCACTCCAAGCCGCCCACCCCCCCCCAAGCCCCCCACCCCATAGCACCCACCCCACCCACTCCATGCCCTCCCACCCCACCCAAACCCCTCCCACCCCCCAGGACCCACTCCACCCCACGCCCCCCACCCCACAGCACCCACCCCACCCACCCCATGCCCTCCCACCCCACCCAAACCCCTCCCACCCCCCAGCACCCACCCCACCCCAAGCCCCCCACCCCACAACACCCACCCCACCCCACCCCATGCCCCCCACCCCCCAGGACCCACCCCAAGCCCCCCACCCCACCCAAAGCCCCCCCACCCCACAGCACCCACCGCACCCTTCCCATGCCCCCCACCCCAAGCCCCCCACCCCACAGCACCCACCCCACGCCCCCCACCCCACCCAAACCCCCCCCAGGACCCCCCCACCCCCCTCCTCACCTGGCTGATGCGGTTGAAGCCGTACTGGAGGAAGCGCTCATCGAAGGGCGGCACCCCCCCACCAGCACCCATGGGTGGCCCCCCACCCTCCAGGGGTGCCCCCCTCCCCCCGAGGGGTACCCCCTCACCATCCCCCAGGGGTGCCACCCCCCTGCGCCGCGCCGGCGCCACGTAGAAGGGTTCCCAGGGGTCCCTCCAGGGCACCTCGTACGCAACCCGCAGGCCAGGCGTGGGGGGCAGCACCCGCCAGCGCCCGTAGCCCGTGGGCGCCTGGCACTGGGGGCAGAGGGTCCCGTAGAAGGGTCGGGCGTCCCCCCTGCCCCACAGCTCCAGCAGCTCCCGCTTGGTGCCCGGCACCCGCGTCCCCGCCCGCACCTCGGACGCCGGCAGCACGAACACCACGGGAGGGTGGGGGGCACCCATGGAGATGGGGGGATCCAAGGGGTTGGGGTGATCCAAGGGGTTGGGGTGATCCAAGGGGTTGGGGTCTCTCAGGTCATTGGGGTGCCCCAAGGGGTTGGGGTCTCTCAGGTCATTGGGGTGCTCCAAGGGGTTGGGGTCTCTCAGGTCATTGGGGTGCTCCAAGGGGTTGGGGTCTCTCATGGTCTTGAGGTTCTCCAAGGGTTTGGGGTGATCCAAGGGGTTGGGATGATCCAAGGGGTTAGGGTCTCTCAAGGTCTTGGGGTGCTCCAGGGCATTGGGGTGCTCCAAGGGGTTGGGGTCTCTCAGGGTCTTGGGGTTCTCCAAGGTGTTGGGGTGCTCCAGGGCACTGGGGTGCTCCAGGGCATTGGGGTGCTCCAAGGGGTTGGGGTGCTCCAAGGGGTTGGGGTCTCTCAGGTCATTGGGGTGCTCCAGGGTGTTGGGGTCTCTCAGGGTGTTGGGGTCTCTCAGGGTCTTGAGGTTCTCCAAGGGGTTGGGGTGCTCCAAGGGGTTGGGGTCCCTCAGGGCATTGGGGTCCTTCAAGGTCTTGGGGTTCTCCAAGGCGTTGGGGTGCTCCAAAGGGTTGGGGTCCCTCAGGGCATTGGGGTCCTTCAAGGTCTTGGGGTCCTTCAAGGTGTTGGGGTGCTCCAGGGTGTTGGGGTTCTCCAAGGTCTTGGGGTGCTCCAGGGCATTGGGGTGCTCCAAGGGGTTGGGGTCTCTCAAGGTCTTGGGGTTCTCCAAGGGGTTGGGGTGCTCCAAGGGGTTGGGGTCTCTCAGGGTCTTGGGGTTCTTCAAGGTCTTGGGGTGCTCCAGGGTATTGGGGTCCTTCAAGGTGTTGGGGTCCTTCAAGGTCTTGGGGTGCTCCAGGGCATTGGGGTGCTCCAAGGGGTTGGGGTCCCTCAAGGTCTTGGGGTCCTTCAAGGTCTTGGGGTGCTCCAGGGTGTTGGGGTCTCTCAGGGTGTTGGGGTGCTCCAGGATATTGGGGTGCCCCAAGGGGTTGGGGTCCCTCAGGGTCTTGGGGTCCCTCAGGACGTTGGGGTCTCCCAGGGCATTGGGGTGCTCCAAAGTCTTGGGGTCCCTCAGGACATTGGGGTCTCCCAGGGCATTGGGGTCCCTCAGGGTCTGGGGGTCCCTCAGGGTCTTGGGGTCCCTCAGGACATTGGGGTCTCCCAGGGCATTGGGGTCCCTCAAGTTCTTGGGGTCCCTCAAATTCTTGGGGTCCTCCAAGGAGTTGGGGACCCCCATAGATTCGGGGTCCCCCACCCCCTTGAAACCCCAAATGCCCCCGTGATCCCCGAGCTCACCCCCCACCTTGGAGCCCCCCATTCCCCCCCTCCCACCTCCCCAACCACCCCACGACCACCCGAGGGTCCCACCACCCCCACCCCCAAATCCCCTTGAACCCCATTCCCACGCTGGGGGTCCCCTTTTCCTTTCCCCCCCCCCCAAATTTGGGGTCCCCCCTCCCTCAGCATCTCCAGGAACCCCTGGCGCAGCCCCCGGCTGGGCACCACATCCGCATCCAGCAATAGGACGTAGAGACCCCCCCCCTTAATTTGAGGGGGGCTGGGACCCCCCCCTTTTAAAGACCCTTTAGGGGACCCCCCAAATTTAGGACCCCCCCCAAATTGCACTTGGTCTGCCCCATCCCAGGCCACGTTCCTCAGCAGGTTCCCAGGGTAGGGCACCCCCAAATCATAACTGGGGGGGTCGGCGACCTCCAAGCGCCTCAGAGCCCCCCGACATCTCCCCAAATTTGGGGGGGGGGGTTTGGATTTGAAGGGGTGGGGAGGGTTTGGGGGGGTCTCAGCCGCCCCCATCACCACGTGTAACCTCAAACGACCCCTCAACCCCCGACAGGGACCCCCCAAAATCCCTAAGAGCCCCCCCAAAGCATCCCTAGGGACCCCGAAAACGGCTACGGAGAGGGGTCCCTCCCAAAACCCCCCCCAAAAACCCCCCCAACGCCCCCGCCACCCGCCCAGGGGTCCCATGGGTGGCCAAGACCAGTTCGGGGGGGTCCCAGTTTGGGGGGGACCCTAAAATATCCCGGTAGATACGGAAGGTTCCGGAAGCATCTAGAACCCCCCTGGGTAAGGGGGGGATGAAGGGGCGTCTGGGGGGGGTAAGGGGGGAGCGAGGAGGGGGGAGGGCTCGGAGGTAGAGGGTCTGTAGCAGCGCCAGTGCTCCCAGTAACCAGGCGGCAGCCTCCCAGTAAGCGGCCCCGGGCCATTGTGGTGTGGAGTGGGGGGTACTGGGAAGGGGTTAGGGGGAGCTGGGGGGATTGGGAGGGGGTATGGGGGGGCTGCGGGAGACTGGGGGGGACTGGGACTGGAGGGGGTACTGGGAGGGGGGTGGGGGAACTGGGAGGTACTGGGAGGGGGTGGGGGGTATTGGGAGGGAGTGTGGGGGAGCTGGGAGGTACTGGGAGGGGGTGGGGGGGTATTGGGAGGGAGTGTGGGGGGAGCTGGGAGGTACTGGGAGGGGGTGGGGGGGTATTGGGAAGGGGTGTGGGGGGGACTGGGAGGGATTGGGAGGGGGTTAGGGGGGGACTGGGAGGGATTGGGAGGGGGTGGGGGGGGATTGGGAGAGGGTATGGGGGGGGCTGGGGGAGACTGGGGGGGACTGGGAGGTACTGGGAGGTACTGGGAGGGGGGTGGAGCTACTGGGAGGGGGTGTGTGGGGGACTGGGAGGTACTGGGAGGGGGTGGGGGGGTATTGGGAGGGGATATGGGGGGGCTGCGGGAGACTGGGGGGGACTGGGAGGTACTGGGAGGTACGGGGAGGGGGATGGGGCTACTGGGAGGGGGTGTGGGGGGGGCTGGGAGGTACTGGGAGGGGGTGAGGGGGTATTGGGAGGGGATATGGGGGGGGCTGCGGGAGACTGGGGGGACTGGGAGGTACTGGGAGGTACTGGGAGGGGGATGGGGCTACTGGGAGGGGGTGTCGGGGGGACTGGGAGGGGGTTAGGGGGGGCTGGGAGGTACTGGGAGGGGGTGGGGGGGTATTGGGAGGGGGTGTGGGGGGGGGGCTGGGAGGGATTGGGAGGGGGTTAGGGGGGACTGGGAGGGACTGGGAGGGGGGGTGGGGCTACTGGGAGGGGGTGTGTGGGGGACTGGGAGGTATTGGGAGGGGGTTAGGGGGGTATTGGGAGGGGATATGGGGGGGCTGCGGGAGACTGGGGGGGACTGGGAGGTACTGGGAGGTACTGGGAGGGGGGTGGAGCTACTGGGAGGGGGTGTGGGGGGAGCTGGGAGGTACTGGGAGGGGGTGGGGGGGTATTGGGAGGGAGTGTGGGGGAGCTGGGAGGTACTGGGAGGGGGTGGGGGGGTATTGGGAGGGAGTGTGGGGGGACTGGGAGGGATTGGGAGGGGGTTGGGGGGGCTGGGAGGGATTGGAAGGGGTGGGGGGGTATTGGGAGGGGTTGTGGGGGGGGCTGGGGGAGACTGGGGGGGACTGGGAGGTACTGGGAGGTACTGGGAGGGGGCTGGGGCTACTGGGAGGGGGGTGTGGGGGGAGCTGGGAGGTACTGGGAGGGGGTGGGGGGGGCTGGGGGGATTGGGAGATGGTTAGGGGGGACTGGGAGGGGGTTAGAGGGGGCTGGGAGGTACTGGGAGGGGGTGGGGGGGTATGGGAGGGGGTGTGGGGGGGGCTGGGAGGGATTGGGAGGGGGGTTAGGGGGGACTGGGAGGGACTGGGAGGGGGCTGGGGCTACTGGGAGGGGGTGTGGGGGGGACTGGGAGGTATTGGGAGGGGGTTAGGGGGGGCTGGGGCTACTGGGAGGGGGTGTGGGGGGGACTGGGGGGCACTGGGATGGGACTGGGGCTACTGGGAGGGGGTGTGGGGGGGACTGGGAGGGGGTGGGGGGGCGGGGAGACTGGGGGAGACTGGGGTCTGGGACTGGGAGGTACTGGGACCAGTGCTGAGCTGGGACCAGTATGGCATGCTGGGATTACTGGGACCAGTAAGGGGGAGCTGGAACCAGTACAGATGGGTACTGGGACCAGTATAAGGGGGTCACTGGGCCCAGTTTGGGGGGCGTTACAGGGTCCAGTCCGGGTGGGTTACTGGTCCCAGTTAGGGGGGTTACTGGGCCCAGTTTAGGGGGGTTACTGGGACCAGTTTGGGAGGGTTATTGGGATCAGTTTAGGGGGGTTACTGGGCCCAGTCCGGGTGGGTTACTGGGCCCAGTTTAGGGGGGGTTACTGGGCCCAGTTAGGGGGGGGTTACTGGGCCCAGTTTAGGGGGGGTTACTGGGCCCAGTTAGGGGGGGTTACTGGGCCCAGTTTAGGGGGGTTACTGGGCCCAGTTAGGGGGGTTACCGGGCCCAGTTTAGGGGGGTTACCGGGCCCAGTTTAGGGGGGTTACTGGGCCCAGTCCGGGTGGGTTACTGGGCCCAGTTTAGGGGCGTTACTGGGACCAGTTTGGGGGGGTTACTGGTCCCAATTAGGGGATTACTGGGACCAGTTTAGGGGCGTTACTGGGACCAGTTAGGGGGGCGTTACTGGGACCAGTCGGGAGGAGGTTACTGGTCCCAGTTAGGAGGGGTTACTGGGCCCAGTTTGGGAGGGTTACCGGGCCCAGTTTAGGGGGGTTACTGGGCCCAGTTTAGGGGGGTTACCGGGCCCAGTCGGGAGGAGGTTACTGGGCCCAGTTTGGGAGGGTTACTGGGCCCAGTCTGGGTGGGTTACTGGTCCCAGTTAGGGGGGTTACTGGGCCCAGTTTAGGGGGGTCACTGAGCCCAGTTTGAGGAGGTTACTGGTCCCAGTTTGGGAGGGTTACTGGGCCCAGTTTGGGGGGGTTACCGGGCCCAGTCCGGGTGGGTTACTGGTCCCAGTTAGAGGGGTTACTGGGCCCAGTTTAGGGGGGTTACTGGGCCCAGTTTAGGGGGGGTTACTGGTCCCAGTTAGGGGGGGTTACTGGGCCCAGTTTAGGGGGTTACTGGTCCCAGTTAGGGGGGGATTACCGGTCCCAGTGCCGGAGGGGTTACTGGGCCCAGTGCGGGGAGTTCTTGGGCGCAGCCTGGGGGTTACTGGGACCAGTTTGGGGGGTTACTGGGACCCGCCGGGGCCGCGAGCTCACCAGGGCCGCGTCGCCGAGACGAACTGCGCATGCGCGGGGGAGGGGGGAGGAGCGCGCTCAGGCGCGCGGGAGGGGGCGTGGCCATGGGGAAGGGGGCGTGGTCGAGCCGGGTGGGGGCGTGGCCACGGGGAAGGGGCGTGGTTTTTGTTGTGGGCGTGGCCTTGGGGAAGGGCGGGGCGGGGCTTGCGGGCTGCCCCCCCCACGTGGCTGGCGGGTCCTGTGGCCCCCCCGCCCGGGTCTGGGACCCCTGCCCGGGGTCCTGGGAACCCCCCAGAGTCCTGGAACCCCCCCAAACACCTGGGTGTCCCCCCCACCTGGGTTTGGGACCCCCCAGAGTCCTGGGACCCCCCAGAGTCCTGGGCCCCCCCCCAAACACCTGGGTGCCCCCCCATGTCCCCCCCAAACACCTGGGTGTCCCCCCACCTGGGTCTAGGACCCCTCCCCGGGGTCCTGGGACCCCCCCAGAGTCCTGGGACCCCCCCAAACACCTGGGTGCCCCCCCCACCTGGGTCTGGGACCCCTCCCCAGGGTCCTGGGACCCCCCAGAGTCCTGGGCCCCCCCCCAAACACCTGGGTGCCCCCCCCATGTCCCCCCCAAACACCTGGGTGTCCCCCCACCTGGGTCTAGGACCCCTCCCCGGGGTCCTGGGACCCCCCCAGAGTCCTGGGACCCCCCCAAACACCTGGGTGCCCCCCCCAAACACCTGGGTGTCCCCCCCAAAACCTCGGTGTCCCCCCATGTCCCCCCCAACACCTGGGTGTCCCCCCACCCCTAAACACCTGGGTGTCCCCCCACCCCACAACTCCTGGGTGTCCCCCCCAAACCTGGGTGCCCCCCATGTCCCCCCCAGAACCTGGGTGTCCCCCCATGTCCCCCCCCAAACACCTGGGTGTCCCCCCACCCCACAACTCCTGGGTGTCCCCCCCAAACCCTGGGTGCCCCCCCATGGCCCCCCCAAAGACCTGGGTGTCCCCCCACCCCCTAAATACCTGGGTGCCCCCCCCATGTCCCCCCCAAAACCTGGGTGTCCCCCCCGTATCCCCCCCCCAAACACCTGGGTGTCCCCCCACCCCACAACACCTTGGTGTCCCCCCCAAAACCTGGGTGTCCCCCCATGTCCCCCCCAAAACCTGGGTCCCCCCCACCCCCCAAAACCTGGGTGTCCCCCCCCAGGTCCCTGCACAGACTCTGCCACGGGCACGGGGACCACAGGGGCCACTTTATTGCCAGGGGGGTGTCGGGGCCACGGGGCCTCCAGGGGACATTGGGGACATGGGGGGGTGACAGGGGGGTGACGGGGGTGACAGGGGGGTGACAGGTCCCTTTGGAGGGGGGGGGGGGGACAAGACACGGGTGGGGGGGGTCAGGACAATGGTGGCCAGTCCCTTGGTGAGGGGACGTTGGGGACATCGGGTCGTGGTGGGTCTCAGTCCCTTGATATTGGGGACACTGGGGACACTGGGGACACTGGGGACATCTGGCCCTGGTGGGTCTCTGTCCCTTGAGTCAAGGTGATGATGTCCCATGTCCTTTGGGGACACTGGGGACGTTGGGGACATCAGGCCATGGTGGGTCTCTGTCCCTTGAGTCGAGATGATGATGATGATGCTCAACATCCTTTGGGGACACTGGGGACGTTGGGGACATCAAGTCATGGTGGGTCTCTGTCCCTTGAGTCGAGATGATGATGATGCTCAACGTCCTTTGGGGACACTGGGGACATTGGGGACATCAGGCTGTGGTGGGTCTCTGTCCCTTGAGTTGAGATGATGATGTCCCATGTCCTTTGGGGACACTGGGGACACTGGGGACGTTGGGGACATCAGGCCCTGGTGGGTCTCAGTCCCTTGAGTTGAGATGACGATGTCCAACCTCCTTTGGGGACAATGGGGACGTTGGGGACATCAGGCTGTGGTGGGTCTCCATCCCTTGGTGTTGGGGACATCAAGGACGTTGGGGACATCAGGCCATGGTGGGTCTCTGTCCCTTGAGTTGAGATGATGACGTCCCACCTCCTTTGGGGACACTGGGGACACTGGGGACGTTGGGGACATCAAGTCATGGTGGGTCTCAGTCCCTTGAGTCAAGATGATGATGCTCAACATCCTTTGGGGACATCAGAGGTGTTGGGGACGTTGGGGACATCAGGTCATGGTGGGTCTCTGTCCCTTGAGTTGAGGTGATGACGATGTCCTATGTCCTTTGGGGACACTGGGGACGTTGGGGACATCAGGCCATGGTGGGTCTCTGTCCCTTGAGTCGAGGTGATGATGATGCTCAAGGTCCTTTGGGGACATCAGAGGTGTTGGGGACGTAGAGGACGTTGGGGACATCAGGTCATGGTGGGTTTCAGTCCCTTGATGTTGGGGACATTGAGGACGTTGGGGACATCAGGCTGTGGTGGGTCTCTGTCCCTTGAGTTGAGGTGATGACGATGTCCTATGTCCTTTGGGGACACTGGGGACGTTGGGGACATCAGGCCATGGTGGGTCTCAGTCCCTTGAGTAGAGATGATGATGTCCCACCTCCTTTGGGGACATCAGAGGTGTTGGGGACACTGGGGACGTTGGGGACATCAGGCCATGGTGGGTCTCAGACCCTTGAGTCGAGATGATGATGATGCTCAACGTCCTTTGGGGACATCAGAGGTGTTGGGGACATTGGGGACATCAGGCTGTGGTGGGTCTCTGTCCCTTGAGTCGAGGTGATGACGATGCCCAATGTCCTTTGGGGACACTGGGGACGTTGGGGACGTTGGGGACATCAGGCCATGGTGGGTCTCTGTCCCTTGACTTGAGGTGATGACGATGTCCCATGTCCTTTGGGGACATCAGAGGTGTTGGGGACATTGGGGACATCAAGTCATGGTGGGTCTCTGTCCCTTGAGTCGAGATGACGATGTCCCACCTCCTTTGGGGACACTTTGGGGACACTTTGGGGACATGGAGCCGTGCTGGGTCACAGTCCCTGGGGTCACAGCGGTGACGAGGTGGCTCGTGTCCCTCAGGGGTCTCGGGGACGTCGAGTGGTGACAAGTCGCAGTCCTACGGGCTCCATGTCTTGGGTGGGGGACGTTGGGGACATCCAGGGGACGTTGGGGACATCGGGGATGTCGGGGGCACTTGGGTTACTGGGGACACTGAGTCACCATGTGTCTCAGTCCCTCCCTCAAGCTGGGGACATTGGGGACATCAGGGCATGGAGTGTCACCACCCCAGTGACACTGGGGACACTGGGGACACTGGGGATCACCATCCTTCCAGTTGGGGACACTGGGGACATCGGGGCATGGAGTGTCACCAACCCTTGGGCTGGGGACACTGGGGACATTGGGGACACTGGGGACCACCATCCCTCAAGTTGGGGACACTGGGGACATCAGGGCATGGAGTGTCACCATCCCTTGGGTTGGGGACACTGGGGACACTGGGGACATTGGGACTTGGTGTGTCACCAACCCTTGGGTTGGGGACACTGGGGACACTGGGGATCACCATCCCTCAGGTTGGGTACACTGGGGACATCAGGTCATGGAGTGTCACTGGGGACACTGGGGACACTGGAGATCACCATCCCTCAAGTTGGGGACACTGGGGACATCGGGGCATGGAGTGTCACCAACCCTTGGGTTGGGGACACTGGGGGCACTGGGGACCACCATCCCTCCAGTTGGGGACACTGGGGACATTGGGATTTGGTGTGTCACCATCCCTTGGGTCGGGGACACTGGGGACACTGGGGACACTGGGGACATTGGGACTTGGTGTGTCACCAACCCTTGGGTTGGGGACACTGGGGACACTGGGGACACTGGGGACATTGGGACTTGGTGTGTCACCAACCCTTGGGTCGGGGACACTGGGGACACTGGGGCCACCGAGTCACATTGTGCCTCAGCCCCGTGAGTTGGGGACGTTGGGGACATCGAGCCACATCGTGCCTCGGTCCCTGGGGTTGGGGACAGCAGGGATGACACCCATGGGTGGGGGTAGGGGGGGTGTGATAGGGTGTGGGCGGGGGGGGGACTCTGCCAAAAACGCAGACCCCAGGGTGGGGGGGAGGGGCCGAGGACAGGGTGACAAGGTGACAAAGTGGGGGGTGGGGGGGGGTTGGGGGACACAACGGGACCCAGGCGTCCGGGTTGGGGGAAGGGGGGGGGCCACCAGCCCCCCCCCAATTACCTTAGAGACTCGTTACGAGTTAAATTAGCACGAAAGGCCCCGGGGAGGGGGCTGAGGGGGGGGGAGGGGGGGGTGTAGGGTTGGGGGGGGGTGGCACCGGGCCGGGGTGACAATGACAATATGTCATACTGGGGGCAAGTCGCGTCACAGACTTAGTTCAGAACGACGGGGCGCGCTGGCTTCCGGCTGTAGGGGACACAAAAAGGGGGGGACACGGGGTCAGGGACACCCCCAAAAAGTCATTGAACCCACCCCCCAAACCTCCCCCCCCTCCCTTCCCCAAAATCCTCCATCCCCCCCCCCTCTAAGGGACACCCGTGTCCAGGGGGTGTCACAGCCCGTCCCTGTCCCCTCCAGCCAAGGGACACCCACGCACCCCCAAATTAGGAGTGACCCCCCTAAATTAGGAGGGACACCCCCAAATTAGGAGGAGCCCCCCCTAAATTAGGAGTGACACCCTTAAATTTGGAGTGACACCCTTAAATTAGGAGTGACCCCCTTAAATTAGGAGTGACACCCCGAAATTAGGAGTGACACCCCCAAATTAGGAGGAGCCCCCCTAAATTAGGAGTGACACCCTTAAATTAGGAGTGACACCCCTAAATTAGGAGTGGCACCCCTAAATTAGGATGAGCCCTCACTAAATTAGGAGTGACACCCCCAAATTAGGAGGGACACCCTGGAATTAGGAGGAGCCCCCCTAAATTAGGAGGAGCCCCCCCTAAATTAGGAGTGACACCCCCAGATTAGGAGGAGCCCCCCCTAAATTAGGAGGAGCACCCCCTAAATTAGGAGTGACCCCCTTAAATTAGGAGTGATACCCCTAAATTAGGAGTGACACCCCCAGATTAGGAGGAGCCCCTCTAAATTAGGAGGAGCCCCCCTAAATTAGGAGTGATACCCCTAAAATTGGAGTGGCAC
This sequence comes from Gallinula chloropus, assembly GCF_964237585.1. Lineage (NCBI taxonomy): Eukaryota > Metazoa > Chordata > Aves > Gruiformes > Rallidae > Gallinula > Gallinula chloropus. Next base: position 13,708 of record NW_028168517.1, on the reverse strand, counting down.
CCCCAAATTAGGAGTGACACCCCTAAATTAGGAGGAGCCCCCTCTAAATTAGGAGGAGCACCCCCTAAATTAGGAGTGACACCCCAAAATTAGGAGGAGCTCCCCTAAATTAGGAGGAGCACCCCCTAAATTAGGAGGAGCCCCCCTAAATTAGGAGTGACTCCCTTAAATTAGGAGTGATACCCTGGAATTAGGAGGAGCCCCCCTAAATTAGGAGGAGCCCCCCCTAAATTAGGAGTGACACCCCCAGATTAAGAGGAGCCCCCCCTAAATTAGGAGGAGCACCCCCTAAATTAGGAGTGACCCCCTTAAATTAGGAGTGACACCCCCAAATTAGGAGGAACCCCCCTAAATTTGGAGTGACACCCCTAAATTAGGAGTGACTCCCTTAAATTAGGAGTGACACCCCTAAATTAGGAGGAGCCCCTCTAAATTAGGAGTGACACCCTCAAATTAGAGTGATCCCCCCAAATTAGGAGGAGCCCCCCTTAATTAGGACTGACACCCCCAAATTAGGAGTGACACCCCCAAATTAGGAGGAACCCCCCCAAATCAGGAGTGACACCCCTAAATTAGGAGGACCACCCCTCTAAATTAGGAGTGACACCCCCAAATTAGGAGTGACCCCCTTAAATTAGGAGTGAGACTCCCAAATTAGGAGGAACCCCCCTAAATTAGGAATGACACCCCCAAATTAGGAGGAGCCCCCCTAAATTAGGAGTGACCCCCCCTAAATTAGGAGTGACCCCCCCACCAAGTCCATAGGCATCCAGGACCCCCAATACCACCCCCCAAACCCTCATCAGGGCCCCATCTGCCTGGATACACCCCCAACCCCCCCCCTAAAATGGGGTCCCAGGGGGTTTTTTGGGGTGCCCACCACCCCACCTCAGCAGCGTCACCCCCCCGGTACCCCCAAAAAGCATCCCCCACCTTGGCGGAAGGCGTCCTGGAGGCGGCTCTGGGGGAGTTGATACAACTCAGCGAAGGGGTCGCGGGGCGACCGGGGTTGGGGGTTCGGACGGGGGTTTGGGGTCCCCCCCGAAATCCTGGTACCCCCGCGGTTGACGACGGCGGCGGCGGCCAATCCTTGGAGTAGGCGACGTAAGGCTGGGCCCGGCGGGGCCGCCGGGGGCGGCGGGGGGGACGTTTCCGGGGTGAGGAGGGAGCCGGGGGTCCCACCCGGGGTGACCCCGGGACTTTCGGGGCTGGGGGGTAGTTTTTCGGGTGCTGATTCGGGGGGTTCCGGTGGGCCGAAGGCGAAGGGCGGCGCCTGCCGCGGGGTGTACGGGGGTGTCCAGGTCTCTGTGGTGCTCCCAACCGCTGGAGTTTCGGGGAGTCCAAGGCCCGGCACCAGGCGGGACCCTATGGGTGCTCCGGGGGCGCTGAGGGGGGGTCCAAGGGAGGTGAGGGTGGCTCCGAGGCCGAGGGCGGTGCCGGAGGTGGATCCGATGGTTCCGACGCCCAGGGCGACGCTGGAGCTGAGAGCGGCGTCAATGGCGGCGCCGCGGCCTAGGCCCATGGTGGATCCAGAGCTGAGGGCGGCATCAATGGCGGCACCGCGGCCTAGGCCCATGGTGGATCCAGAGCTGAGAGCGGCATCAATGGCGGCGCCGCGGCCTAGGCCCATGGTGGATCCAAGAGTGGAGTTGGAGCTGCGGCCTAGGCCCATGGTGGATCCAGAGCTGAGAGCGGCGTCAATGGCGGCACCGCGGCCTAGGCCGATGCTGGATCCAGAGCTGAGAGAGGCCTCAACGGTGGTGCCGCGGCCTAGGCCCATGGTGGATCCAGAGCCAAGAGTGGTGTCAATGGCGGCGCCGCGGCCTAGGTCCATGGTGGATCCGGAGCTGCCAATGGCGGGTCCGATAGTGGCACCGGCGTCGCGGCCTAGGCCAATGGATCCGGAGCCAAGAGCGGTGTCAACGGTGGTGCTGCGGCCTAGGCCCATGGTGGGTCCAGAGCTGAGAGAGGCCTCAATGGCGGCGCCGCGGCCTAAGGTGGATCCGGAGCCGAGAGCGGCGTCAATGGCGGCACCGCGGCCTAGGCCAATGGTGGATCCAAGAGTGGAGCTGGCGTTGCGGCCTAAGCTGATGGATCCGGAGCTGAGAGCGGTGTCAACGGTGGTGCCGCGGCCTAGGCCCATGGTGGATCCGGAGCCACCAATGGTGGATCCAAGAGCGGAGCTGGTGCTGGCTCCGGCTCCGAGGCCTACGGCGGATCCCAGAGTGGTGCCAGCGCCAGCTCCAGCTCCGAGGCCTACGGAGGAGCCGACGCCGGATCCAATAGCGGCTCCGACAAGTCCAATCCCGGTGTCAACACCGGTCCCAAGAGCGGAGTCAACGTTGGCTCCGAGGCTGAGTCCAACGGCGGCGCCGACGTCGGATCCGAGCCCGGAGCCCACGTTGGCTCCGAGTGCGGCTCCAACAGCGAATCCAAGGGCTGATCCAAGCCCGGAGCTGCCGCCGGCTCCAACGCCGGCTCCGACGGCCAGTCCGATGCCAGCGCCGCCATCCGATCCGGTAGCGGAGCCAACGGCGGCTCCGAGGCCGAGTCCAACGCTGGATCCAAGCGTAGATCCGATGCCGGCACCAATGTTGGCTCCGACAGCGGCTCCGAGGCCGAGTCCAACGCCGGCTCCAACGTCGGATGCCAGAGCAGCGCCAACGTTGGCGCCGACGCCGAGTCCGATGCCGACATCGACATCGGATCCCAGAGCAGCTCCAACGTTGGCTCCGACGCCGAGTCCAACCCCGGATCCAAGGGATGAGCCAACGGTGGCTCCGACACCGGCTCCAGCGGCAAGTCCAACCCCGGATCCAAGACCGGAACCAACGGTGGCGCCAACGGCAGCTCCAACGGCAAGTCCAACCCCGGATGAGAGACCAGAGCCGACGTTGGCTCCGAGAGGATCTCCAAGCCCAAGTCCAATCCCAACACCGGAGCCCAGATTGGCGCCAACGTTGGCTCCAAGGCCAAGGCCGACTCCTGCTCCCACGTTGGCTCCGACGGTGGCCCCAACGGTGAGTCCGACGCCGGCGCTGATGTCAGATGGAAGAGTGGAGCCAACGGCTCCGATGCCGAGCCCCACGCTGGCTCTGACGCCACCACCAAGGCCCGGACCGATGTTGGCACCGACGCTGAGGGCGACGCCGGCTCCGAGGCCGATATCTGCTCCACCATTGGCTTGGAGACCAGCTCCAACATCATCTCCACCGCCAGCTCCCAGGGCAGCTCTGATGTCAGCTCCAAGGTTGTGGTCGGCGCTGGCCGCCACGCCCAGGCCAACGTCAACTCTGATGCCGGCCCCCACGCCGATACCGTCGGAGCCCAGGCCGTGGCCAACGGCGTCTCCAAGGCCTCGCCCAACGTTTGCTCCCAGCCCAGCTCCAAGATCAGGGTCGACGTTGGCGGTGACGTTGCCTCCAAGGCCGTGTCCGATGGCGGCTCCAAGACCGGGGCCTATGTTGGCATCAAGACCGGGTCCCATATTGGCTCCGAGACCGGATCCAGCTCCAAGCCCAGGGTCAACGTTGGCCCCAAGACCAGCTCCGAGCCCGACGTTGGCTCCAAGGCCACATCCAATGTTGACCCCAAGGCCGAGGCCGATGTTGATGCCGACACTCGCTCCGACGTCATCTCCCAGCCCAGCTCCAACTCCAAGCTCCACGCCGGATCCGACGCCCGGCTCAACGCCGAGGCCACCGACGCCGGGGCCTGTTCCAACCTCCAGGTCCCCACCAGCTCCAACGGTGGCACCGGGGAAGTCAAGGCCGGAGCCGAAGGGGTCGGGGGGACCTGGGGGAGCTTCGGCCGCCAGCTGCTGCCGCAGGCACCAGGCCTCGGCCTCGCTGTGGGAGAGAAGGGGGGGTTATGGGGGGGTCTGGGGTGAGCTGGGGGGGGTCTGAGGTGACCCCGGGGGAGCGGGAAGGACCCACATGATGGGATTCCCTGGGGGGTGATGGGATATTTGGGTTCCTGGGGGGGATGATGGGACACTTGGGTTCCCTTAGGGGGGGTGATGGGACATTTGGGTTCCTTTAGGGGGGTGATGGGACACTTGGGGTTCCTGGGGGGGTGATGGGACACTTGGGGTTCCTGGGGGGTGATGGGACACTTGGGTTCCCTTAAGGGGGTGATGGGACACTTGGGGTTCCTGGGGGGGTGATGGGATATTTGGGTTCCCTTAGGGGGGTGATGGGACACTTGGGGTTCCTGGGGGGGGTGATGGGACATTTGGGGTTCCTGGGGGGGTGATGGGACACTTGGGGGTGATGGGACACTTGGGGTTCCCTTAGGGGGGGTGATGGGACACTTGGGTTCCTGGGAGGGGTGATGGGACACTGGGGGGTGATGGGACATTTGGATTCCCTTAGGGGGGTGATGGGACACTTGGGGTTCCTGGGGGGGTGATGGGACACTTGGGGGTGATGGGACACTTGGGGTTCCCTTAGGGGGGGTGATGGGACACTTGGGGTTCCTGGGGGGGGTGATGGGACATTTGGGGTTCCTGGGGGGGTGATGGGACACTTGGGTTCCTGGGAGGGGTGATGGGACACTGGGGGGTGATGGGACATTTGGGTTCCTGGGGGGTGATGGGACACTTGGGTTCCCTTAGAGGGGGTGATGGGACATTTGGGTTCCTGGGGGGGTGATGTGACATTTGGGTTCCCTTGGGGGGGGTGATGGGACACTTGGGTTCCTTTAGGGGGATGATGGGACACTTGGGTTCCCTTGGGGGGGGTGATGGGCCCCGTGTCCCACCTCTGGGGTCCCCTGGGGTGGGCTGGGGGCCGCCCCTCACCTGATGACGAAGTTGTGGGCGAGCAGGGCCGGGCCCTCGGGGCGCAGGCGGGCGTAGACCCACGTCCAGCCCAGCCCGTCCTTGCGCTGCAGCCGCGTCACCAGCTCCCCGCGCGCCTCCGCCCCGGCTCCTGCTGTGGGGACATCAGTGGGGGACGTCAGAGGGGATGGGTGGTTGGGGGCATGGGGTTGTCAACAAGGTCACTTGGGGGGGTTAGGGACATGGGGGATGTCAACAAGGTCATTTGGGGAGGGGTTGGGGACATCAACAAGGTCTTTGGGGGGAGGTTGGGGACATGGGGGACATCAACAAGGTCACTTGGTGGGGGTTTGGGGACATGGGGGACGTCAACAAGGTCTTTGGGGGGAGGTTAGGGACATGGGGGATGTCAACAAGGTCATTTGGGGAGGGGTTGGGGACATCAACAAGGTCTTTGGGGGGGATTGGGGACATGGGGGGTGTCAACAAGATTATTTTGGGGGGCTGGGGACATCAACAAGGTCACTTGGAGGGGGTTGAGGACATGGGGGACATCAAGAAGGTCTTTGGGAGGGGGTTGGGGACATCAACAAGGTCTTTGGGGGGAGGTTGGGGACATGGGGGGTCAGCAAGGTCATCTGGGGAGGGGTTGGGGACATCAACAAGGTCACTTGGGGGGATTGGGGACATGGGGGGATGTCAACAAGGTCATTTGGGAGGGGTTGGGGACATCAACAAGGTCTTTGGGGAGGTTGGGGACATGAGGGACATCAAGAAGATCATTGGGAGGGGATTGGGGACATCAACAAGGTCTTTGGGGGGAGGTTGGGGACATGGGGGACATCAACAAGGTCTTTGGGGGGAGGTTGGGGACATCAGCAAGGTCTTTGGGGGGAGGTTGGGGACAAAGGGGGGGTCAACAAGGTTATTTTGGGGGAGGTTGGGGACATCAGCAAGGTCTTTGGGGGGTGGTTTGGGACATGAGGGACGTCAAGAAAGTCTTTGGGAGGGGGTTGGGGACATCAACAAGGTCATTTGGAGGGGATTGGGGACATGGGGGTGTCAACAAGGTTATTTTGGGGGGCTGGGGACATCAACAAGGTCACTTGGGGTGGGTTGGGGACATGGGGGGGTCAACAAGGTCATTTGGGGGAGGTTGGGGACATCAACAAGGTCTTTGGGGAGGATTGGGGACATGGGGGGACATCAAGAAGATTATTGAGGGGACATTGGGGACATGGGTGACGTCAAGAAGGTCTTTGGGGGGGCGTTGGGGACATGGGGGTGCCACAGAGACCACCCCAGGGTGGGACACGAGGTGACCCCAGGTGACACAGGAGATACCCAGGACGTTGTGGGGTGGCAACAGAGAGACAGAGGGGGGACCCTGAGGGTGATGGGGGACCCCTTGGGGGATAGGGGGGGATGGGGATGGGACCTTGGGGACCCCCAGGGTGGGGGACACACTCACCCAGGCGAAGGTGCTGGCGGGCGACGTGCCCCAAGTCCTCAGGGTGCAGCAACCGGTACCAGGAGCGACCCAGCAGCTCCCCCCTCCCGTAGCCCAAATGGATCAGGACACTGTGGGGTGGGGGGGACACACACCACATGTGGGTCCCTCCCCTACCTCTGGGTGCCTGGAGCCCACCCAAAACCCCCCCCTTTGGGGACCCCCACCCCTCTCTTACCTCTCGGAGACGTCGAGCAGGGCGAGGTCGCGCGCGTGGCGGCTCTGGAAGGCCGGTAGCAGGAGGCAGTCGGGGCAGGGCCAAGGAGGGGGGTCCAGGGGGGCACAGAAGGCTACGAAAAGCCCTGGGGGGGTCCCAGGGGGGCCAGGGGGTCCCTGGAATCGGCCCCGGAGCAGAACCAGCTTCCGGCCGGCGCTGGGGCGGCGAGAGGCTCGCGAGGTGGTGAAGCGGCAGCGGAAGAGGCGCTCTGGTGGAGGGAGGGGGAGGGGAGAGGGGGGGGTATGGGGAGGGGACACGGGTCATTGGGGACTCCAGGTTCCTTCTGTCTGTCTGTCCGTCCATCCTGCTGTCCATCCCTCCAGCCATCTGTCTGTCTGTCCATCCATCCCTCCCTCCATCCCTCCCTCCATCCATCCATCCATCCATCCATCTGTCTGTCTGTCCATCCATCTGTCCATCTGTCCATCCCTCCAGCCATCTGTCTGTCTGTCTGTCCATCCATCCCTCCCTCCATCCCTCCATCCATCCCTCCATCCATCCATCCATCCATCCATCCATCCATCCATCCATCCATCCATCCATCTGTCTGTCTGTCCATCCGTCCCTCCATCCCTCCATCCGTCTGTCCATCCGTCTGTCCCTCCCTCCAGCCATCCATCCCTCTGTCCGTCCATCCATCCATCCATCCATCCATCCATCCATCCATCCATCCATCCATCCATCCCTCTGTCTGTCCATCCATCTGTCCATCTGTCCATCCCTCCAGCCATCTGTCTGTCTGTCCATCCCTTCCTCCACCCATCCATCTGTCCACCCATCTGTCCATCCATCCATCTGTCCATCCATCCATCCATCTGTCCATCCCTCCATCTGTCCCTCTAGCTCTCCATCCATCCATCTGTCTGTCCATCTGTCCGTCCACCCATCTGTCCCTCCATCCCTTCATCCCTCCATCTGTCTGTCCGTCTGTCCATCCCTCCCTCCATCCATCTGTCTGACCATCCATCCCTCCATCCCTCCATCTGTCTGTCCATCTGTCCATCCGTCCATCCATCCATCCATCCATCCATCCATCCATCCATCCATCCATCATCCAATCATCCATCCATCCGTCTGTCCATCCCTCCTTCCCTCCATCCCCCATCCCTCCCTCCCTCCATCCATCCACCAGTCTGTCTGTCCCTCCATCCCTCCACCCATCCCTCCCTCCATCTGTCTGTCCGTCTGTCCATCCCTCCCTCCCTCCATCCATCCATCCCTCCATCCATCCATCTGTCCCTCCCTCCATCCCTCCGTCCCTCCATCCGTCCATCCATCCCTCCCTCCACCCCCCCAACCCCCCCCCACCCCCGGCGCCCCCACCCACCTGCCTGGGGGGGTCCGGGCAGGTTGAGCTGCTGCCGCACCAGCGGGTGGTCGGCCGGGTCCAGCAGGTCGTAGATGCTGTCACCCTGCGCCACCAGGTCCACCTGCACGGGGAGGGGGGGTCAGCACCCAGAGACCCCCCCAGCACCCTCCCCTGGCACCCAGAGACCCCCCAGCACCTTCCCCCGGTACCCAGCCCCCTCCCCAAGCACTCAGCACCCTCCTCTGGCACCCAGCACCCCCCAGCACCCTCGTCTGGCACCCAGCACCCTCCCCTGGTACTCAGCATCCCCATCACCTTCTCCTGGTACCCAGCCCCCTCCCCAAGCACTCAGCACCCCCTAACACCCTCCCCTAGCACCCAGCACCCCCCATCACCTTCTCCTGGTACCCAACACCCTCCCCTGGCACCCAGCACCCTCCCCAAGCACTCAGCACCCTTCCCTGATTCCCAGCATCCTGCAGCACCCTCCCCTGGCACCCAGCACCCCCCAGCACCCTCCCCTGGCATCCAGCACCCCCCACCACCCTCCCCTGGCACCCAGCACCCTCCCCAAGCACTCAGCACCCTCCTCTGGCACCCAGCACCCCCCAGCACCCTCCTCTGGCACCCAGCACCCTCCCCTGGTACTCAGCATCCCCATCACCTTCTCCTGGTACCCAGAACCCTCCCCTGGCACCCAGCACCCCCCAGCACCCTCCCCTGGCACCCAGCACCCTCCCCTGGCACTCAGCACCCTCTCTTGGTTCCCAGCATCCTGCAACCCCCTCCCCTGGCACCCAGCACCCTTCCATGCTAACCAGCCCCCTCCCCAAGCACCCAGCACCCTCCCCTGGCACCCAGCACCTTTCCCTGGTACCCAACACCCCCCAGCACCCTCCCCAGGTACCCAGGACCCCACAGCACCCTCCCCTGGTACCCAGGACCCCCCAGCACCCATCATTCCCCAACACCCATCACCGCCCAGCCCCTTCCCCTGGCACCCAGCCCCCTCCCCTGGCACCCAGCACCCTCCCCAAGCACTCAGCACCTTTCCCTGTTTCCCAGCATCCCGCAGCCCCCTCCCCTGGCACCCTCACCAAGCACCCAGCACCCTCCCCTGGTACCCAGGACCCCCCAGCACCCATCATTCCCCAGCACCCATCACCCCCCAGCCCCTTCCCCAAGCACCCAGCCCCCTCCCCTGGCACCCAGCACCCTCCCCAAGCACTCAGCCCCCTCCTCTGGTACTCAGCACCCCCCAACACCCTCCCCTGACACTCAGCACCCCCATCACCTTCTCCTGGCACCCAGCACCCTCCCCTGGCACCCAGCACCCTCCCTAAGCACCCAGCCCCCTCCCCAAGCACTCAGCACCCTCCCCTGGTACCCAACACCACCCAGCACCCTCCCCTGGCACCCATCACCCCCCAGCCCCTTCCCCTGGCACCCAGCACCCTCCCCTGGCACCCAGCACCCTCCCCAAGCACCCAGCACCCTCCCCTGGTACCCAGGACCCCCCAGCACCCATCATTCCCCAGCACCCATCACCACCCAGCCCCTTCCCCTGGCACCCAGCCCCCTCCCCAAGCACCCAGCCCCCCTCATCCCCCTCCCAACCAGGTGGGTGCCCACCATGGAGTGCCCCAGGTGCTGGGCGACGTTGTCGGTGACGCCCACCAGCTTCCCGTCGCGGGTGACGGCCAAGAGGAACCCCGGCAGCGACGCCACCAGATCGGCCAGTTCGGGGCCCCCCAGCAGCTCCATGGGTGCCCCCCGTGCCGGGCCTGCGTGGGACACGGGTCAGCACCCACCCTGCACCCCGTCACGGCCACCCCCACCCCGCCCCTGGGCACCCCAGAGGGTCCCACAGCTGGGACGGTGCTGGTGGGTGCTGGTGGCCCCCGGCCCAGTCCCTGTCCCTGTCCCCAGTCTCCAGTCCCAATCCCCAGTCCCAGTCCCCCATCCCAGTCCACATCCCCAGCCCCAGTCCCTGTCCCTGATCCCAGTCCCCATCCCCAGTCCCTGTCCCCATCCGCGTCCCCATCCCAGTCCCTGTCCCCAGTCTCCAGTCCCCAGCCCCCCATCCCAGTCCCTGTCCCCAGTCTCCAGTCCCAGTCCCCAGTCCCAGTCCCCCATCCCAGTCCACATCCCCAGCCCCAGTCCCTGTCCCTGATCCCAGTCCCCATCCCCAGTCCCTGTCCCCATCCGTGTCCCCATCCCAGTCCCTGTCCCTGTCCCCAGTCCCCAGTCCCCAGTCCCAGTCCCCCATCCCAGTCCACATCCCCAGCCCCAGTCCCTGTCCCTGATCCCAGTCCACATCCCCAGTCCCTGTCCCCATCCGCGTCCCCATCCCAGTCCCTGTCCCCAGTCTCCAGTCCCCATTCCCAGTCCCAGTCCCCCACCCCAGTCCCCATCCCCATTCCCAGTCCCTGTCCCCAGTCCCCATCCCTGATCCCAGTCCCCATCCCCAGTCCCTGTCCCCATCCACGTCCCCATCCCAGTCCCTGTCCCCAGTCTCCAGTCCCCAGCCCCAGCCCCAGTCCCCCATCCCCATCCCAGTCCCCCATCCCAGTCCCTGTCCCCAGTCCCCATCCCCAGTCCCCCATCCCAGTCCCAGTCCCTCATCTACAGTCCCCATCCCCAGTCCATGACCCCAGTCCCCGTCCCTGATCCCAGTCCCCATCCCCAGTCCCTGTCCCCCATCCCAATCCCTATCCCCAGTCCCAGTCTCCAGTCCATGTCCCCAGTCCCTGTCCCCATCCGCGTCCTCATCCCCAGTCCCAGTAGCCATCCCCAGTCCCCATCCCCAGTCCCAGTCCCTGTCCCCAGTCCCGGTCCCCAGTCCCGGTTCCCAGTCTCTCATCTCCAGTCCCAGCTCTGGTCCCAGTCCCCACGTCTGACCCAGTTCCAGCCCCAATCCCAGTCCCCCCATCCCCACCCCCAGCCCCGATCCCAGGTCCCAATCCTGATCCTTGGTCCCAGTCTCCATCCCTGCTCTGATCCCAGTCCCTGATCCTGGTCCCAGTCCCCAGTCCCCATTCCCAGTCCTGGTCCCTGCTGTGATCCTGGGCCCCGATCCCAGATCCCGGGCTCACTCCCAGCCCCAGTCCCTGATCCCAGTCCCGGATCCTTGTCCCAGTCCCCATTCCCAGTCCTGGTCCCTGCTGTGATCCTGGGCCCTGATCCTGGATCCCGGGCTTGCTCCCAGCCCCAGTCCCCGATCCCAGTCCCTGATCCCAGTCCCGGATCCTGGTCCCAGTCCCCAGTCCCAGTCCTGGTCCCCGCTGTGATCCTGGGTCCCGATCCCAGATCCCAGGCTCATTCCAAGCCCCGGTCCCTGATCCCAGTCCCTGATCCCTGATCCCCGTCCCTGATCCCAGTCCCTGATCCTGGTCCCTGATCCTCAGGATCGGTCCCTGCCACGATCCCAGATCCCACTCCCAGATCCCAGACCCTGATCCCGGATCCTGATCCCAGATCCCAGGCTCACTCTGAACCCCAGTCCCTGATCCCAGTCCCTGATCCCGGTCCCTGATCCCGGTCCCTGATCCCCAGGACCGGTCCCTGCTGTGATCCCAGATCCTGGTCCCTGATCCCGGTCCCTGATCCCGGTCCCTGATCCCCAGGACCGGTCCCTGCTGTGATCCCAGATCCTGGTCCCTGATCCCGGTCCCTGATCCCGGTCCCAGATCCCGGTCCCGGCCCCATCACGCCCCGTTCCCGGTCTCTGTCCGCGGTGCTGATCCCGGTTCCCCATCCCCGGTCCCCGCCGCTGTCCCTGGTGCTGATCCCGGTTCCTCATCCCCGCTCCCTGTCCCTGGTGCTGATCCCGGTTCCCCATCCCCGTCCCTCTCCCGGTACCAGCTCCGACCCCATCCCCACCACGTCCCCATCCCATCCCCATCCTGGTCCTACCCGGATCCTACCCCGGTCCCATCCCCATCCCATCCCCATCCCCATCCTACCCGGGTCCTACCCCGGTCCCATCCCCATCCCCATCCCCATCCCCATCCTACCCGGGTCCTACCCCGGTCCCATCCCCATCCCCATCCCATCCCGGTCCTACCCTGGTCCCATTCCCATCCCCATCCCCATCCCCATCCCCATCCCATCCCCATCCTACCCGGGTCCTACCCGGATCCTACCCTGGTCCCATCCCCATCCCATCCCCATCCCCATCCCCATCCTGGTCCTACCCGGATCCTACCCCGGTCCCATCCCCATCCCCATCCCATCCTCATCCCCATCCCCATCCCCATCCCCATCCTACCCGGGTCCTACCCAGATCCTACCCTGGTCCCATCCCCATCCCATCCCCATCCCCATCCTGGTCCTACCCGGGTCCTATCCCCATCCCATCCCCATCCCCAACCCATCCCCATCCCCATCCCCATCCCCATCCCCATCCTCATCCCCATCCTACCCGGGTCCTACCCAGATCCTACCCTGGTCCCATCCCCATCCCATCCCCATCCCCATCCTGGTCCTATCCTGGTCCCATCCCCATCCCATCCCCATCCCCATCCTGGTCCTATCCCGGTCCCATCCCCATCCCATCCCCATCCCCATCCTGGTCCTACCCCGGTCCTACCCGGATCCTAGCCCAGTCCCATCCCCAACCCATCCCCATCCCAGTCCTGGTCCTACCCAGGTCCTATCCCCATCCCATCCCCATCCCCATCCTGGTCCTACCCTGGTCCCATCCCCATCCCATCCCCATCCCTTCCCGGTCCTACCCGGGTCCTACCCCAGTCCCATCCCCAACCCATCCCCATCCCCATCCCCACTCACCGGGGCACAGGCAGGCTCCCTTGCGGGTATAGATGCATCCCAGTGCCCATCCCCATCCCATCCTGGTCCTACCCAGGTCCCAGCCCCATGCCATCCCCATCCCCATCCCATCCCGGTCCTACCCGGGTCCTAACCCGATCCTTCCCCGGTCCCATCCCCATCCCCATCCCCATCCTACCCCGGTCCTACCCCAGTCCCATCCCATCCCCATCCCCATCCCCATCCCCATCCCCATCCCCATCCCCATCCCATCCTGGTCCTACCCAGGTCCCATCCCCATCCCATCCCCATCCCATCCTGGTCCTACCCCGGTCCCATCCCCATCCCCATCCCATCCCCATCCCCATCCCCATCCCCATCCCCATCCTCCCCACTCACCGGGGCGCAGGCAGGCTCCCTTGCGGGTATAGATGCAGGCCAGGGCCATGACGTGCAGGTAGGAGAGGCGCGGCCGGTCCCCGTCGGGCAGCGGGAGGAGGTCGCGCAGGGCGCGGATCTCGGCGTTGATCTGGTCCCTCCGCGCCTTGGAGGCGCCTTTGGTGGAGCGCAGCATCCTCGCCCCGCGCCGCCCGCCCGCCCCGCCGCCGCCTTATATGGACCAGGGCTGCCCCTACGTCACTGCCTACGTCACTCCTCACCCCGCCCCCCCCCTTCATCCCCATCTCCATCCTCATCCTTCATCCCTCATCCATCCCTCCCCCCCCCCCCCCCTGTGATGGGGTTTGGAGGGAGGGGGGGGGGGGGCGGCAGCGTCAGAGGTGACGCTAGCGCGCGCGCTGCGCGAGGAGGGGGGGGTTGGGGAAGGGGGGGTGGGGGGGGGTTTAGGGGGGTGGGGGGGTGGGAGGCGCGAGGATGGTTCGCACCGAAATAGGAGATGGCGCGCGGTGGGGGGCGGGGTTAGGGGAGGGGTTGGGGACACCCCCACCCCCCCCCCCCATAACCTTCTATGGGAGCGTTGGGGAGAGTTAATGGGGAGGGGGGGATGGGGGGGGTGATGGATGGGGGGGGATGGATGGGGGGGCAGTTTGGGGGGGCAAAGGATGGGGGGGCAATTGATGTGGGGGATGGATGGGGGGCGATGGGTGGGGGGGGTAAAGGATG
>NW_028168518.1:0-41602 GCF_964237585.1 Gallinula chloropus | reverse complement strand
GGTACCCCCATCCCATAGTGCCCCCCCATCCCATAGGGTGCCTCCCCCATCCCATAGGGTACCCCCAGCCCCATAGTGCCCCCCCCTCACTGGGTCCCCACAGGGACCTGCCAGGACCCCCATCCCCAGTGTCCCCAGTGTCCCCAGTGTCCCCGGGACGCTGGCACCGCCAGACACAGGGGGCAGCAGCGTGTGTGTGTCCGTGTGTCTGTCTGTGTGTCCGTGTGTCCCCTCCCTGGTGACACACACCCTGCCCAGGGTGCCAAGGCCACCGCGAGGAAATGCCACTGCTGCCACCCGCCCCCACGCAGGACACGGCCCCGTGGCCCCACGTCCTCCTGTCCCCATCCTCCTGTCCCCATCCTTATGTCCCCATGGCCGTGTGTCCCCCCATGTCCCCGTCCCCATCCTCCTGTCCCCAGCCTCGTGTCCCCATCCTCATGTCCCCATGGCCCTGTGTCCCCACATCCCCCCGTCCCCCATCCTCATGTCCCCATGTCCCCCGTCCCCATCTCCCCCCATCCTCATGTCCCCATGTCCGTGTGTCCCCCATCCTCACGTCCCCCTGTCCCCCATCCTCACGTCCCCCCATCTCTCCCCATCCCTCCATCCCCTTCCCCCCCACCCCTCGCCCCCCAGCCCCCCCCCACAACCCCCCCCAGCCCCCTATCCCACCCCTCGCCCCCAGCCCCGTGCCCGCAGCCCCCAGCCCCCCCGCAGCTCCCAGCCCTGTCCCCCCAGCCCCGTCCCCGCAGCCCCCAGCCCTGTCCCCCCAGCCCCCCCGCAGCCCCCAGCCCCGTGCCCCCAGCCCCGTGCCCGCAGCCCCCAGCCCCGCTCCCCGGCCGCCGCGGGTCCGGGCGGTGCCGGCGCTGACTCAGCCCCCGCAGCCGGTATTTCAGCCCCGGCCGCCGGTTAATTGTTTCCTCCCGCGCGGGGCCGCATCCTGACCCTATAAATGGGGCGCGGAGCCGCCACCGCCGCCCGACCGATGTGGCCGGAGGCAGCCGGGGATGGAGCCGGCGGCGCTGCCCGGGGTAGGACGGGACGGGACGGGGATGGGGATGGGGATGGGGATGGGGATGGGGGGACAGGGAGCGGGACAGGGATGGGGATGGGACAGGGATGGGATGGGGAGGGAACAGGATGAGGATCCGGACTGGGATGGGACCGGACAGGGATGGGACAGGATGGGACAGGAATGGGGACCAGACCGGGATGGGGATGGGACAGGATGGGGACTGGACCAGAGCGGAACAGGACAGGGATGGGCACAGGAGTAGGGGGGGAATGGGATAGGGATGGTGCCATGGGGAGGGGTCCCTGGAGGTGGAGAGGGTACGGGGTGCCAGCCACTGGTGCTTCCAGTATAGGCTGGGTGTGGAGACCAGTGTCCCCAGTATAGAGTGAGCTAGGGTCACTGGTGTTCCCGCTATGGGTCGTCCCAGTATCCCCAGTATAGGCTGTCCCATTGTCACCAGTGTCCCCAGTGCTCCCAGTGGCTGGGTCCCCATGGTCCCTGGGGACACACACAGAGGTGACCCGTGTCCCTCTGTCCCCTGGGCAGGGTCCCTGCTCGCCGGCATGTGGGGGGGCCGCACCAGGACCCCCGGGGTGCTGCGAGGAGCGACTGGCCTGTCTGCACCCGGGAAGTGGCGCCGGCGCCGACCTGGAGCACGGGGAGCACAAAGGTACTGGGGGGACCGGGGGGGATTGGGAGGCAGGACCTGTTCTGCCAGGACATCCCATCCCCATCCTCATCCCCATCCCCATCCCCATCCCCATCCCATCCCATCCCCATCCCCATCCCCATCCCCATCCCCATCCCCATCCCCATCCCCTCCCAATCCCATCCCATCCCCATCCCCATCCCCATCCCCATCCCCTCCCAATCCCATCCCATCCCCTCCCAATCCCATCCCATCCCCATCCCATCCCCATGCCCATCCCCATCCCCTCCCAATCCCATCCCATCCCATCCCATCCCCATCCCATCCCCATCCCCCCCCGGCGATGGGGGGTCCCTGGCTCACCCCCTGCCCCCCCAGAGGTGCTGACAGAGGATGACATCTACTGCCACTGCCTCTCCAAGACGCTGTGTCACACCCCCACCCCCGTCACCGTCGGCTTCTACGCGCCCTGCGGCCACCGCCTGGACTCCCTGCTGGACAAGGTCACCGGTGGGTCTGGGGACATGGGGACACCACCCCTTGACTCCCCCTTGGGGGCCTCCCAGACACCCCCCCCCCCCGCCATGGGTGCTGGGGATCCCAGGGGCATCATCAGCCTGCTGGTACCTACTGATGCCCCCAGGTTTGGGGTGTCCATGGCAACCACATCCATCCCCACCCCCTGATTTGGGGTCCCCCTGGGAGGAGCATCCACCCACCCTGGATCTGGGGTCCTCGTGGGAGCCCCATCCATCCCCCCCCTCAGATTTGGGGACCCCCATGGCAGAAGCATCAAGTCTCCCCCGATTTGGGGTCCCCATGGGATCCTCATCCATCCCCCCTCAGATTTGGGGTCCCCATGACAGGAGCATCAAGTCCCCCCAGACTTAAGGTTCCCATTGCAGGGCCACCCCCACCCTCCACCCCCCAACTTTGGGTCCCTCCAACCACCCCTTGTGTCACCCCCATGTCCCCCCCACCCCAGGCTTCATGCGGGAGGAGATGGCGCAGCGGGAGGAAGCGGAGATCCGCCGCAGCCACCAGAAGCCGCGAAGCCCCGAGGGTTGGGGGCTGCTGCTGGCCCTCTGGTACTTGGCCTTCTACAAACCCATCATCACCGAGGGGCACCTGAGGAGGAAGAACATGGAGTTCATCTTCATCCGCTTCAGCGCCTGGCAATACGCCGGCTGCGACAAGCTCTGGGCGGGTTTGGTCACCACCCTCTGCGACAGCATCCGGCACCACTTCGGGGCTCTGCCCCTCAGCGTCTACCACGTGATGGGCACCCGGCCCCGCTTCGCCTCGGGCTTCAGCCAGAAGGAGTGGGTGCTGAAGAAGAACACCTGCCTCAAGCTCTGGGGGCTGCTCTTCGTCCTGGCAGCTGGTCTCAGCATCCTGCTGGTGGCACTTCTGGTGCCGGGGATCAAGGACCATCACGCCTTGAAGGTGGTGGGCAGCACGGTCACCTCGCTCTCCGGCTCGGGTTTGGTGTTGGGCATCGTCTCGGTGGTGAAGAACCTGCTGGTGAGTGAGAAGCAGAAGATCGAGAGGTTGACCAACAGCGAGCGCTTCGCCAGCCAGTTGGGCTTCATGAGCAAGGTGAGGAGCGAGGTGGAGGTGCTGGTGGACTTCTTGGCTTTCATGGAGATCTTCGAGCGCCGGCGGCTTCGCGTGGTGCTGGAGATCACCAGCTTGGACATCTGCTACCCGGAGAAGGTGGCGGGTGTCCTCAACGCCATGAACACCCTGTTGTCCGACTCCAACACCCCCTTCATCTTCATCCTGGCCGTGGACCCCAGCGTCATCGTGCCCTGCTTGGAGCAGACGGGTTACATGAAGGGTCTGGCTGACAACGGGTACCTGTACCTCAACCGCACGGTGACGCTGCCCTTCTCCATCCCGGAGATGGGCGCTCGGTCCCGCCTGAGGTTCCTGGAAGCCGCCGTGCAGACGCGGGAAGACCTGATGTACCGCATCATCACCGGCAACATCGAGCGGCGCCGCGCCAAGGGCCACCACAGCCCCGTCCCCGCCGCCCCCGCCGGGCGCGGGGCCGACGCCGAGGCCGTTCGGTGCATCCACGAAGCTTTCCGCTGTCTCCACGACAGCGCCGACCCGCTGGCTCGGTACCTCCCCACCGACAGCACCCACGTCCGCCGCATCGTCAACACCATCCCGGTGACCCTGCGGCTGCTCCTCCACCGCGCCGCCGTCCCCGCCGCCCCGTCGCCCCGCGACGCCGCCGCCTGGGTGGTGTTGGCTGACCAGTGGCCGTGCCGGTTGAGCTGGACCTTGCAGTGCCTGGAAGACGCTTGGCAGTGTCACCCCGCGTCGGATTTGGACTCCAGATCCTTGTGGAGCATCTTCCAGGAGAACGTGGGGGAGCTCAGCGCCCTGCGGCAGCCGCTGAGGAACGTGCTCAGCCTGGATGGAGACCCGGAGCTTTTCCAGAGCTTCCTGGCTTCCGACTTCCCCTTCAGCGCCCGCGACGCCCGCGCCTTCCTGGGCATCACCGTCAACCTGGACCACTCCATCCGCCACAAGATGGGGGTTCTGCGCGGGATCGACCGGCTCCAGAAGGACGCGGCCGCCGCCGCCGCCCCCCCCGCCGTCACCCGCGGCGTCCAGTGTCCCCCCGCCGAGTGATGTCATCACCCGCAGCGTCCGGTGTCCCCCCGCCGAGTGATGTCATCACCCGCGGCGCCCGGTGTCCCCCCGCCGAGTGATGTCATCACCCATGGCGCCTGGTGTCCCCCGGCTGAGTGACGCCGCGGTTGG
The DNA here is from genome assembly GCF_964237585.1 of Gallinula chloropus. Classification (NCBI taxonomy): domain Eukaryota; kingdom Metazoa; phylum Chordata; class Aves; order Gruiformes; family Rallidae; genus Gallinula; species Gallinula chloropus. The sequence continues at coordinate 37,157 of NW_028168518.1, read as the reverse complement.
GCTCCCGCGGTGGTGGCAGGGACACTGCGGTGTCACCGTGGGTGGTGGGCTGAGGACGCCCCTGACACCCCCTTCCCCCCGCAACTTCACCCCAGTGAAGGGACCCCACGGGGGGGTGGGACTGGGAGGCACTGGAGGGAACTGGGGGGAGACCCACGATGAACTGGGGAGGAGGTCGGGGGGTGACGGTTCCACCTGGGGGGACCCCAGCACCCACCCCCACCCCGTCACCCCAGTGAGGGGAGTTCCTGGGGCGGGGGGGGTGGGGGGGGGCAGGCACCGACACCCCCCAGCTCTGCCAGCATTGGGTTCACCATCCCATAATAAACCAGTTCAACCTCCCACTCTACAACTGGGCTTGGAGACGTCATTTGGGGGGGTTGGGGGGGTTATTTTGTGGGGTGTGGGGTATTTTGGGGGGGGTGTTATTTCTGGAGGGGTTGGGAGGGGGAGTAATTTTGGGGAGGGGGGTATCTGTGTTATTTTGGGGGGGTTGAGGGGGGGTTATTTTGGGGAGGGGGGTATGTGGGTGATTTGTGGGGGTCAGAGGGTATGTGGGTTATTTTTGGGGGGTGGGTTATTTTTGGGGGGGTTCCTTTGGGGAGGGGGGTATGTGGGTTATTTTGGGGGAGTTAAGGGGGGGTTATTTTGGGGAGGGGGTGGGTTATTTTTGGGGGGGTTGGGGGGGTTATTTTGCGGGGTGTGGGTTATTTTGGGGGGGTTGAGGGGGGGCTATTTTGGGGAGTGGGGGTATGTGGGTGATTTGGGGGGCTTGGAGGGTATGTGGGTTATTTTTGGGGGGTGGGTTATTTTGGGGGAGTTCCTTTGGGGAGGGGGGTATGTGGGTTATTTTGGGGGAGTTAAGGGGGGGTTATTTTGGGGAGGGGGTGGGTTATTTTTGGAGGGGTTGGGGGGGGTTATTTTGTGGGGTGTGGGTTATTTTGGGGGGGTTGAGTGGTGTAATTTTGGGGAGGGAGATATGTGGGTGATTTGGGGGGGTTGGAGGGTATGTGGGTTATTTTTGGGGGGTTCTTTCGGGGAGGGGGTGGGTTATTTTTGGGGGGTTGGGGGGGTTATTTAGGAGAGGGGGGGGGATGATGACACCGTATGACGACCGTGGATCTCGTTTAATAGAAAACAGCGTTAACAAAAATCCACGACAGGAAAGACCCCCCCCTTATCCCCCCCCCCCCGAATTTACACCCCCCCAGAGCTCCCTGATAGATTTATTGCACTTAAGAAAGAAAAGCGTTGTCCTTGTGCCCCCCCAGCCCCACCCCCCCCAGCCCCGTCACCGCGACGCCAACACGCACCCTCCCTGAGAAAACCGGTCGCCGGATACGGTGGGGTGGGGGGTGGGGGGTGAGGGGGGGGGAATCCAAAAATTGGGGGTTGCATCTTTTTTCCAGGGGGGGTTCTACACCCCCAGGGAGGGGGGTTTGCTCCCCTTTTCATCCCCCCCAAAAATAGGGATGGAGACGGATTGGGGGGGGGGGGGGGGGGGAAATCCCACCTTGAAACCCCCCCCCCAGCCCAAACTGGAAATTGGGGGGGGTCCCCATCTCCCCTTGTGTCCCCCCCAAGCAGGGATTGGGGGGGTGGGGTGGGGGGGGGTGGGCTCCATCAAAACGTGGGGTTGGGGGGGGTCCCCAAATTTTTGGTGGGGATTTTTGCCCCATTTTCTGAGTTATTCCCAAATGGGGGGGGGGATTTTTTGAGGAATTTCCAGTTTTGAGGAATTTTTTCCCAATTTCTCATGGATTTTTTTCTCCATTTTGGGGGGATTTTGCCCTTGTTAGTGTTCCCTATTTCTGTGGGTGGGTTTTCCACTATTTTGGGGGGTATTCCAAAAATTTCTGGTGTTTTCCCAATTTTGGGGGTGTTTTTCCCTATTTTTGGGGGGTTTTTCCCAATTTTGGGACATTTTTCCCCAATTCTTTTTATAGTTTTATAGTTTTCCCCAAGTTTTGAGTGTTTCCCCAAAATCTGTCATGTTTTTCCCCAATTCTGGGGAGTTATTCCTAATTTCTTTTGTTGTTTTCCCAATTTTTTGTGGTTTTCCCCAATTTGGGTGGCATTTTTCCCATTTTCTTTGTTGTTTTCCCCATGTTTGGGGTATTTTCCCCTATTTTTTCATGTTTTTTCCCAAGTTTTGGGGCATTTTTTCCCTAATTTTTTGTGGTTTTCCCCAATTTCTTTGTGTTTTTCCCCAAGTTTGGGGCATTATCCCCACACTTTTTGCTGGTTTTCCCAATGTTTTGGGTGCTTTCCCCCCATTTTCCAGGGGTTCCCCCCCTTTTTTTTACATCCTTTGCTTTTCCCCACTCGAGTTCCACTTTCCCCACCCCCCACCCCAAATCCTTTCCCCCTTCCCCCCTCCTCCCAGTTCTCCCAGTTCTCCCCCTGCAGCTGGTGCCAAACAAACTGGAAACAAACGGACAAAATGGGGCAAAAAAAGGAGGAATTAGAAATAAATAACCAGGGCGGCTGCAGGGTGGGGCTGGGGGGGAGGGGGGCACAGGGGGGGCTTTAGTGACCGACGGTTTCTCCTCCCTCCGCAGACCCGGGGCGGTCGGAACGGCACCGGCTCCGTCCTCCCTCCTCCTCCTCCTCCTCACCCCAGGTCCGTGTAGTGTGCGGTTTGAGTCTCCCAACGGGGACCGATGGCGCGGCGGCTCTTCGGCGTCTCCTCTTCCTCTTCCTCTGAGGAAGAAGGGAAAGGGGAAGGGGTTATCCTGTGGGAGTGGGGGTGGAATTTTGGGGGGGTGGGGGTGGGGAAATGATCCCAGCATCTGGGTCATCTTCATCTTTCCTCTGCTCCCTGAGGGGGTAACGGGGTCTCTCTGAGGCGAGTTGGGTGCCAGGGGGGTGTGAAACGTGGCAGCAGCAGCATGTGGGGGGGGGGGTTGGGGTTGTTTTGGGGTTTGGGGGGGGGGTTTAATATATTTCCAAATATCCCTTCATCCTGAAGCCTGAGGTTGATTCCTTCATCGCTGGGGGACTGGGGAGGATGGGGGGGCAGGACCTGGTCTGCCGGGGCATCCCATCCCATCCCATCCCCCTGCCCATCCCCATCCCATCCCATCCCCTGTCCCCATCCCCATCCCATCCCCTGTCCCCATCCCCATCCCATCCCATCCCATCCTCATCCCATCCGCCCCCCGATGCTGAACCAGACACCCTACTTCCAAAACCACCCCCCCCAGATGAGGTCAGTGGTGATGTCACCCCCCCAGATGAGGTCAGCGGTGATGTCACCGCGTCGCCAGCGCTCACCCTGCTGTCACAGCGGTTCCTGCCCCGCGTCCTGGCTGGCTTCAAGCAGCAGCTCCTCCAGCTCCTGCTCGTTTTTGGAGCAGCTCAGCTCTGTGAAGGGAACAGCCGTTGGCTCCTTCCCCTTCCCTGTTGTTGGAAGGGGGGTTCCCAACCCCCTCACCCCCAAAAAATCTCCCCCACCCCCACGGAGTTGGGCTGAGTGGGGCTCAACGGAGCCTCAGCCCAATCCAGCGTCAAAGCACGTGGAGAGACCCGCTAAGGGGTGACAGCTCCCCCCACCCAGTGCCCAATTTTGGCCCCCCCAGAGGGGCTTTTAAGCCCCCCCTCCATGTCTGGGGGGGTCCTTACCATGCTCAGCAGCACAGGTCCCCCCCGTTTTCCCGTCGCCATCTGAGGAAACATCCGGAAAAGCTGGAGCAAAATCCATCTTCAAGCCGTTGGGAAGGGGAGCGTCGTGGGCGCCGGGATCGGGATCAACGGTGCTCGATCCGGATCTGGGACCCGCCCCGTTCACACAGGACGGTGGGAGCTCCGGGTGCAGATCCGGAGTCGGGTGCTGGGGCGCGGCGGCGATTCGCTCCGGTAAACTCTCCACTCGTGTCACCACGAAGATTTTATGACCTCGACCGGGACTGGAAACCAGAATCCTCCTCTCGTTCCCTTGGGAAGAGGGAGAAGCCACGGGATCCCCGGCGCCGCCATCGCACCGCGACTCCCCGGCACCGCACGGCGCCGGCGGTAAAGGAGGATCCGGCGTGGCGGCGCCGGCGGGTGGGTTGGGCACCCGGCTCAAGTCTCTTGTCTCTACCGCCGCCTCCTCGTCCGTATCCGAATCGGAGTCTGTGACATCCTCCTCCTCCTCCTCCTCCTCCTCCCCCAGCTCCACGGCGCCGTTTGCCGACGCCGTTGGGGTCTCCTCAGCTTCTTCTCCTTCTTCCAGCGGGGAAGCGGCGCTGCCGTCGCCCGCGGCCGCCTCCAGAGGCTCCGTCACGGTGATCTCCAGCATGGACGCCGACTGCTGCAGCTGCTGCTCCTTCTCCTCCTTCTCCTTGGCCAGGACGAAGTTCCTCTTGCAGCCGTTCTGGATCTCGGCCAGCAGAGCCTTCTGCGTCTCGATGAAGCTCTTCACCTGCCCCGGGGGAAGAGGGACCCGCGGTTGGGAACCAGCCCCTGGGGCTCCTCGCTGGCTCCTCCAGCCGCGCGCATCGTTAGCGCCCGGTGCCCCCCCAAGAACCTCCTCCCGCTGCGAGGGCTCACCGAGCCCCCCCAGAAGAGGGGAGAGGGGGGTGAGGCCGTGACCTACCACCTCCTTTTTGGGCTCCTGGTCCAGGTCGAGCCGCAGCAGCGAGTGGTTGACCTTGAGAGCCAAGGACAAGGCCATGAGGCCGCCCGTCTTGATGTTGTTCTCCCGCAGATCCAGGCGCAGCAGCCGCGGGCTCTCGGCGATGAACTCGGCCACCGCCACGGCGCCTGCGAGGGGCAGGAGGAGGAGGGATGGCGATGGGGAGGGGGCTGGGGGTAACACGGCGAGGCCGATGGTGCCCCCCCGGCGGTGCCCACGCACCTTCACAGGTGAGCTTGGTGGAGGACAGGCCCAGGCGCAGGACGGAGCGGTTGCTGATCAGCCCGTTCTTCAGGTTGCGGACGCCCTCGTTGCCGATGGGGTTGTGGCTCAAGTTTAAGGTCTCCAAGCTCTGTGTGTGAGGCTGTGGGGAGGGGAGAGGAGGGGGGGGGGTGGATAAAGACCCCCAACCCAAACCACCCCCATAGACCAGCTCGACGCGGAGGAGAGCGACGAGGTTGGTCTCATAAGTGAGTGGGTTTGAATTTGGGGAGGGAGGGGGTGGAACAACTGTTCCTCTCATGGAATTCCTTCCCAAAGTGGGGATGGGGGGGGGAAGGAGGAGTCCTCCACCCCCCTTGGACAGACACCGACCCCCCCTGCGTGCCGCAAAGGCGCGGGGTGCTCACCAGGGTCATCCCCAGGTAGGCCATGCCGGCGTGAGTCAGCTGGTTGTTCCACAGCACCAGGGTGAGGAGCCCCTTCCGCTGGTCCCTCTGCCCCTCCCGCTGCTCCTTCAGCACCTCCCGCTGCTCCTTCAGCCCCTCACAGATGTAGGCCAAGCCTGGGGAAGAGCCAGAGTTGGGAGAAGGGGAGAGAGGGAAGGAGAGGAGAAGGGGGGAGGAGGAGAAGTGGGGGATCAGCCTCTTCCCAGGGCACTGTGGGCATCGTTACAGGATGCTCCGAAATCCACTGCGTACCCAGCCCCGCTCCCCAGTCCCAACCCCCTTCTCCCAGCTGCTCTCCTGGGGGGTAAAACCCACCCAGAGTAATTAATTAAGTCTATAATTAACTAGGTAGGGGATAAAAAAAAACACCTTCCCCAACCCAGGAAGAGGAAGGAGCGGGAGGGATGGAGCCTGACGCCTCCGACCCCGTCGCCGCTCGTTAAGCAGCACCCAAAGCCACGAGCGGGACGCGGCGGTTGACCTAACGAGGTGGCTAATTAATGTCTGGGTGGCACCCATCCGGGAGAGCGGGGTGAGCTGGTGACATCCGACTGGGATGGGATACTGGGGCTGGGGATCCTTACGCAATCGGTGGGGTTGATGTTAAATCCAACCAGCTGGGAGATGCAACTGGGAGGCAGGAGGCATTCCCAGTATTCCCATTACGGAGGGGATTAGCCCACCAACATCTTTCTGGGGTGTTTCTTTTGGATTAAGGGGGGTTGTGGTGGCCCCTCTGAGCTCCAGGAGCTGTGGGAAGTGTCGCCTCTACCTTAAATTTGGTGAAAATTCCATGAAAACCAGGTTTTGGGGGGGAAATTCCAGAAAAAATAATGGTGCTTCCATCAAAATTGGGTTTTGGGGTGAAAATTCACCAAAAACATGGGGTTTTTTTCTTAAAATTCCATCAAAATCAGAATTTTGTGGAGAAAATCCGGGAAAAAAAAAAGGGGTTGGGGGGGGAAATTCCATCAAAATCAGGTTTTAGGGGGAAAGTCCAGAAAAAAATTGGGTTTTGGGGGGAAATTCCAGAAAAATAAGGGGGTTTGGGGTGAAAATTGCAGGAAAATTGGATTTTTTGGGGGGGGAAATTGTAGGAAAATTTGGGGTTTTTTTTGGAAATTGCAGGAAAATTGGGGGGTTTTTTTGGAAATTCCAGGAAAATTGGGGTTTTGGGGGGAAAATTCCACATGTGAGGTGCTGCTGACCGGAGTCCAGGATGTGGTTGTTCCGGAGGTCGAGGATCTGGATGTAGCAGTTGAATTTGAGGAGGTTCCCGAGCTGAGCCGAATCCTGCAGCCCGTTGAGCTTGTTGTCAGCCAGGTACAGCTCCCTCAGGTTCACGTTCATCTTCAGAGCCGTGGCTGGGGTGAGAAATGGACCCCCCAAAATGTGTTGGGGGGGGTCAAAGGGGGTGAAGGACCCTCCCCCCCCCGCCCCATGAAGGGGTTTATCAAAGGTCTGGGGTCCTTCACTTTGCCCTTTTTCCACCCAAAACCTCGCTCGGGGCCGGGGTGGGTGCTCACCATGGGGGAGGGGGGTTTTAGGGGTGGGGGGTTGTGGGGGCACAGGGACTCACCCAGCAGCATGAGGGGGCGCCCCGAAAGGCAGGAGTTCTCCAGGTGCAGGACCACCAGGCTGCTGCTGATGCGCAGGGCGCGGGCGACGAAGGGCGCGGAGTGGTCCAGCAGCAGCGTGTTCCGCGCGTCCAGGTACTGCAGGCAGCTGGTCTGGGGGGCGAGGGGGGCGCGGCGTGGGGAGGGGTCCCAGGGCCCCGCCAGACTGGGGTGAGGAGGCGGAGACGGGGCCGGGGTCCCTTTGGGCTGGGAGGCTGGAGTGGGGGGAAGGGCATGGGGAAGGGCCCTGGGATCCCTTTGGATTTGGGGGGGGGGGGGGGAAGGGGGCTGGGAAGGGCCCTGGGATCCCTTCGGATTTGGGGGGGGGGGGGAAGGAAGGGGGCTGGGAAGGGCCCTGGGATCCCTTCGGATTTGGCGGGGGGGGGGAAGGAAGGGGGCTGGGAAGGGCCCTGGGATCCCTTCGGATTTGGCGGGGGGGGGGAAGGAAGGGGGCTGGGAAGGGCCCTGGGATCCCTTTGGATTTGGGGGGGGGGGGAAGGGGGCTGGGAAGGGCCCTGGGATCCCTTCGGATTTGGGGTGGGGGGAAGGGCATGGGGAAGGGCCCTGGGATCCCTTTGGATTTGGGGTGGGGGAAGGGGGCTGGGAAGGGCCCTGGGATCCCTTCGGATTTGGGGGGGGTGGGGGGTAAAGGGCCCCGCGGGGCCGCTAACGACCGGCGCCTCTTCTCCTCCAGGGTTTGCTTTCATTTAGTTCATTGAAGTTACTTTATTCAATTCAATTCTTTTATTTTAATTAAGGTCTTTCTTATAATTATTTTGATCTCATCAACTGAAATTATTTTATTTTATTAATTCAATTTATTTTATTAATTTAACTTAATTAAAACAAATTCATTTATTTTATTGAACTTAAACCATTAAATTTGTTTGATGATTTTATTGAAATTTTTACTCCTTTCAATCTGATGTTATTTATTTTATTACTTTATTAATTCAACTATTTCAATTTATTACATTATTTTATTAATTTAACTCAAATTTATTTTATTGAATTGAAATTAATTTCATTGAATTCAAATTAATTTTATTGAATTTAAATTAATTTTACTGAATTTAAATTACTTTATTGAATTTAAATTATTTTATTAATTTTAGTTTAATTAATTTAAAGTTATTTTAACCTATTACGTTAACTAATTTAATTATCCCACGCTATCAATCTAATTATTTCATTAATTTGATTTATTCCATTTCCTTAATTACTTCATTTACCCAATTCCACTAATTGACTCGATTTTGTTACATTTTATTCTATTAATTTAATTTCTCACACACAATTATTTTATTTGATTCATTTCCCTTATTGGGGCCAATTAATGTCATTTCTTTAATTAATCCCATCCCATCCCATCCCATTTCCTCCCCTCCCTCCCCCGCGGAACAGGGCATCCAGCACCGCTTTTCCCCTGTTCCCCAGGTTTTTGGGGGTTGGGGGGGGGTGTTTCCAGCCAGGGAGGGATAAAAGGCTGGAGGAGCCGGGGTGGGGGGCGGGGGGGTCCCCAAGCCCTGCTGAGGGGGGTCCAGACCTTCCTCATCATGTGCGCGGCCGCCTGCCAGCCGCGGGCGCCGATGTGCTTGTTGAAGGAGATGTTGAGGTGCGTGGCCGACTCGTAGTACTCGATCATGTCGAACAAGGCCGAGGCGCCCTGGGGGGACAGAGAGCGCGGGGGGGACCCCCGGATGGGTGAGGAGACACCCCCAAATCGGGGAATGGAAGGAAATGGGGGCACTGAACAGGGGGGTTGGGGCGCCACGGGGCGGGGAGGCTCCAGACAGGCCTCTGGATGCAAACCGGAGTCAAACCGGAGCCAAACCGGAATCAAACCGGAGCCAAACTGGAGTATAAAACAGATTATACTGGAGTCAAACCAGAGGCAAACTGGAGTATAAAACAACCGGGGTAAAACCGAAGTATAAAACAGAATAAACCGGAGTCAAACCGGAGTAAAACCTGGAGTCAAACTGGTGTCAAACTGGGAGTCAAACCGGAGCCAAACCGGAGTATAAAACCGATTAAACTGGAGTCAAACCGGGGACAAACTGGAGTCAAACCAGAGTATAAAACAACCGGGGTAAAACCAAAGTATAAAACAGAATAAACCGGACTCAAACCAGAGTCAAACCAGAGTCAAACTGGTGTCAAACCGGAGCAAAGAGGAATGGGATGAGAATGAGAAGGGATGAGAAAGGAGGAGGAGAGGAACCAACCCCCAGGCCTGAACCGAGGGGCTGGAGGAGCCGCACTCGCGCCTGGGAGCCCTGGAAAAACTCCTTAATTAACGACCTTAATGACTTAATTAAGTCTCTTTGGAGAAAACGAGCTGGGGCGGGATGGGAGGAGCCCCGGAAATGCTTCCAGGCTTCTGGAAAAACCCCAAACCACCCCAAAATGAAAGGGAAGAAAACGGGAAGGGAGAAGGAAGGGACAACGGGACGGGGTGCCAGAGCTCACCCCGCCCCCCCAGCACCCCAAAATGTGGGCCTGGAACCCCAAAAAATCATGGAATCTCCTCCAAAACCCCTGGAACCCCCCCCCCAAAAAAGCCTGGAACCCCCCCCCCAAAATCCCAGAACCTCCAAAAAATTCTGGAACCCCCCCAAAAAATCCTGGAACACTCTTACCCCCCCCCCTCCCAAAATCCTTTCCCCCATTCCTGGGATGGAGGGAACACGCGGAACAACACGATCTGGGCCAAGGAAATGAGATGGGAAGAAGGTTCTGGATCCTGGGAGGAAGGTTCCGGATACTCACGTCCTCATCCAAGCTGGTTTGCTCCAGATCCACAATCTTAAACTGGACCCGTTTGAAAACCTCTTCCAGAGCTTCACAGGCCTTGGAATCCAGCTTCTCCCCTGGGAAGAGAGAGGGGATTTGGGAGCTGCCGGGGTTGGCGGGGGGGAGGGAGAGTGGAGGGAGAGGGGATTTGGGAGCTTCATGGTGGGATGGGAAGGGAGAGGGGAGGGAATTTGGGAGCTTCAGAGTGGGATGGGAAGGGAATGGAGCTGGAGAAGGGAACTCACCTTTCAGATCTAAGCAGTCTATCCTGGGAGCCAGATCCTTGAATTCCTGTGGAAGGAGGATAAAAAGCGGCGTTTCAGACTGAGGAAGAGGAAGGGGAAGGGGAAGAGGAAGGGGAAGGGGAAGAGGAAGGGGAAGGGGAATGAAGACAATGGATTCATGAGGTCCCCATGAGACAAACCCTTCCCAGGATGAAGAGGGGCCACGGGAAGCCCCAGCCCTGAGATGAGCATCGGCCGCTGTGCTCCAGCGTTCCAGGCCAGGAACTGGGGTGGGGGACACGACCCCAACACCCACCCGGTCTCCCCGCGGGTGTCCCTTGGGAACGGGACCAGCACCAGCTCTACCTGGATCTGTTTCAGCAGTTTGGGGATCTGTTTGCAGTTGAGCTTCTGGCAGGCTTGTTTGTAGGCCGTCATGATGTCATCCACGGTGACGTTTTGGGCTGGAAAAGCCAAGAACTGGGGTCAGGGATGAGGTTTTGGCACCAACGTGTTTCTTCCTTGGGGATTGAGACCCGGGAGAGGAGATGAGAAGGACGGAGGATGTCCCAAGCACAAAGGAAACCTGAGCAGGGAATTCTGAGGCCCAGGATGGAAAAGGGGTCGGAGAGGCAGAGTCGGCACCTCCGGCCGCGCTTTCCGCTCACCCCATTTTTCATTCCCCTCCATTTGGGGGGTTTTAACCCCATTTTTAGGGCAGGCACATCACCCCCTCCACGCATAACCCCCCAGAAGACTCAGGGAAGGGGTGTGTGTGTGTGGGGAGCTCAGTCCTGAAACCAGCCTGGGAACTCAGGGCCCACCGCTGGCCACCGTCACTGTTTTCGGCCGTGCTGAGCTTCAGCCCTGAGCATCCTGAGAGTGGGATTTACTCACGGCTTCCACCTGCCCTGAATCATGGAGTAATGCTGCCGCTCTGGATGCCGGGGAAGCCGATGGGGAGGACGCGGGCGGCGGGAAGCCGGCGCCTCACGTGTGGCTGATGAGCCGCCTCGGCCACGGGCCCAACACTAAACCCAGCCCAGGGTCGGGAGACGAGCTGGAGAAACCAGATTCTCCAGCAACTTCACCTGGCCAGGCCGGGAGGAAAACCCGACCCCTCCCACCCCGAGGATTGCGACATCCCCAGAAGGGGGTAAAGCCTCGAAAAAGGGAGAAACCCCACCAAAAGCAACCCCTGCTCCCCGTCTCCCTGACCCCTGCTCCCCATCTCCCTGCTCCCCATCTCCCTGCCCTCTGCTCCCCATCTCCCTGCTCCCCGTCTCCCTGCCCTCTGCTCCCCATCTCCCCGCTCCCCATCTCCCCGCTCCCCATCTCCCTGGCTCCCCATCTCCCTGGCTCCCCATCTCCCTGGCTCCCCATCTCCCCGCTCCCCATCTCCCCATCTGCTGCTCCCCATCTCCCCGGCTCCCTGCTCCCCATCTCCTCCACAATTCCCCACCAGGAACTGAGGCCGTTCCCACCTCCCGGTGAACATCCGGTGTTCCCGTGTCTACCAGGCACCGGAAGAGGCTCCGGATTTATCCCTGGAGTAGCAGCCACTCGAGGCAACCAGTGAGGAACTCCCAGTGATCCCAGTGCCTGCTCGGGAAGCGGCTCCGCTGGGATGCAACGGGAGCAGTTGGGTTTTGCTCCTGTCAAGCCAACAGCCACCACGGAGCAGAGGCTCTTCCTCGAGCTCAGATCCAGGAGGAACCACTCTCATCCCAAGGATGCATCCGTAGGGATCAGCACCGGGGTCCTGGGAGGGAATTATCCTCCTCGGATATCAGGAGAGGGGTTAATTAAACCCCTCCAAAGGGATCCTTGTGCCTGTTGGAGCCCCGGGTGGGCGATTCCTGACGAGCAAAGCGCGGCACAGGAACAATTCCCAGAGGAATTCCCAGAGGAATGGGGAGTGGGCTGCTGGTTGGGTGGGTCTCCACATGGAGCCATCCCAGAGCCACCCCTCTGAGCTGGGGAAAGGAGATGGGAGGGCTGGATGACCGGCTCTGACCCCTTCTGCCATTTAATATCCCCAAACAGCTTTAACGAGCTTATTAATTAATTAATCGCTTCGTTATTGCTCGGTGGATCACGATAACGAGGGCTGATTGCCCAAGCTCTGGCTAATTGCCACCGCGCCGGCTTCTCCCGCTCCTCCGGCCGCGGGGCCAAAGCAAACAGCTTCGTTACTAATTAACGCCAGGGAGGGACGGGGGTCTGGAGGGAGCCCAGGGAGACGGGGGGACGTCCCCAGAGCCTGGGAGAGGGATTTGGGAGCAGCCCCAGCTTCTCCAGGCACCTTGTGCTGGGGTGTTCCCACCTCTCCAGTTTCCCTGGAGCCCCCCAAGGAGCAGGAAGGGGCAGGAAGGGGCTCCAGGTTCTCCCCTCTCCCAGGGTCTTCCCACCTCTCTGGCTCTCCCAGAGCCCCTCAAGGGCTGGGAAGGGGCTCCAGGGTCTCCCCTCTGCTGGGGTCTCCCCTCTCCCAGGGTACTCCTATGCCTCCAGCTTTCCTGGAGCCCCTCAAGGAGCAGGAAGGGGCTCTGGGGTCTCCCCTCTCCTGGGATATTCCCACCCCTCCAGCTTTCCCGGAGCCCCTCCAGGGCTGGGAAGGGGCTCTGGGGTCTCCCCCCCAGCCTCTTCTCTTCCCAGCTGGAGCAGCTCAACCCCAGCTGCTGGAGAGAGGGAAGATGAGAGCGGAAAAGCGTCGTCATCAAACCCGACATCGATCCGGTAGCCAACTAAAGAGAGGAATAATTAATGCTGATTAGCTGCAGCTAACGAAGGGAACCCGACACGGGGCTGGGCAGAGGCTGCTGAGCTCCAGGGGAGACAGGCCTGGAGAAGGGGGAGAACCAAACCAACCCCCCTCCATCCCAAAAAGCCCCCCCAGACATCAAGGAGAGGGGAGCAGGCGGCCCCCACCGCTCGTTAGCGGCCGTTAAACGAGGTTCTTAATGAAGCTTCGTGGCGTTCAACCATCCGGAACCTTCTTGGGACCCAAACAAGAGGCGGCATCGGCGCCACGTGCTGCTCCAGTAAAACCAGCTCGGGGAGGGAATTAGAGGAGCAGAGGTGTGTCTGTCCGTCCGTCCGTCCTCAGTCACTCCAGGGGTGAATCCCGGGGTACAAACACTCATCATCCCCACGTGAGAGGAAGGACAGACACCACCTCCCAGCCAACACCATGCCCAAGCCAAGGAAAGGCCTTTCCAGGAGGATCCCGGCTTGAGGATGAGGAGGGCTGAGGGTTCCCCCGGAATCCCAGGGAGGAATCTCTCCAGGGAGTGAGGTTGGGGGTTAAGTGGGGCTGGGAAAGGTCTCCCAAGCTGGGAAGAGGGTGATGCCTTCGGGGGAAGACTCCCTTTGGAGGAGGGATCTGCCCCTCCCGGGCTGGATCGTGTCCCGTTTGGTGGAGCAGGAGAGAAGAGGGATGTGGAGGCTTCATCCCAACACCCCACGTGATTCCTGAGTCTGGGAGTCACCCCACTCCAAATCCCACCTCCCGTGGAGCCCCCCGGGGCAGGTCTGGCACCCGCCAGCACTGGGGTCTCCCCAGAGCTCCCGCTCCAGCCAGGAGGCACCTCCGCTTCCCAGCGGGAAGGATGGCGGCACCCAGAGGGGATCCGGGATCCCCACGGGATGGAAACACCTCGCTGGATCCGTTCAGCACCCAGAGAGGATCCGGGATCCCCACGGGATGGGAACACCTCGCTGGATCCGTTCAGCACCCAGAGAGGATCTGGGATCCCCACGGGATGGAAACACCTCAATGGATCCGTTCAGCACCCAGAGGGGATCCAGGATCCCCATGGGATGGGAACACCAGGCTGGATCTGTTCAGCACCCAGAGAGGATCCGGGATCCCCATGGGATGGAAACACCTCGCTGGATCCGTTCAGCACCCAGAGGGGATCCGGGATCCCCACGGGATGGAAACACCTCGCTGGATCCATTCAGCACCCAGAGAGGATCCAGGATCCCCACGGGATGGAAACACCTCGCTGGATCCGTTCAGCACCCAGAGGGGATCCAGGATCCCCATGGGATGGGAACACCAGGCTGGATCTGTTCAGCATCCAGAGAGGATCCAGGATCCCCATGGGATGGAAACACCTCGCTGGATCCGTTCAGCACCCAGAGAGGATCCGGGATCCCCATGGGATGGGAACACCTCGCTGGATCCTTTCTCCTCCCTCGCTCGGGCGAAGCTTCCCGAAGGATTTTGGGGAGGGACTGTGGTGCTGGAGGGTGGCACCGACCCCGCTGCAGATCCAGGGGTGGGATGGGATGGGGTGGGATGGGTGGGATGGGGTGGGATCTCCCACCGTGCCGGCTCCGGACACCAAAGCCGGGGGGAGCTTCCTTTGGGAATGACGTGTGGCCAGGGTCTCTGATGCTGCGAGGAGGGGGCGGTGTAACCCCCCCCCCGACTCATAGTTTGGGTATAAACCCCCCAGACCCCCAGTTTGGGTGTACCCAGGCCCAGGGCTTCAGCATAACCCCCCCCCCCCCCACACACACAGTTTGGGCCTCAGCCGCCCCCAGACCCATTGTTACAGGATACCCCCTGCCCCCCAGTTTGGGTGTAACTCCCCTGCCCCCCAGTTTCCAGGTACCCAGGCCCATGGTTTCAGTATAACACCCCCCCACACCCCCCCAGACCCCTAGTTTGGGCATAACCCCCCCCCAGGACCCCCTGTTTGACTGTACCCAGACCCCTAGTTTGGGCATAACCCCCCCCCGACCCCCAGTTCAGGGAGCTGCACCCAGGGCCTGGGTGACCAGGCGGGGGGGGGTGTCTGTCCCTCAGGCCTCAGCAGACCCTCTGCCCCAGCCGAACCCCCTCCCCACCTCACCCCAAGGAGCCACCCCCCCCTCACCCCCGGTACCGTGTCTCCAGGGGTCCTTGGGTTCCACCGCCCCGGAGACGATATCCTCGTCCGAAGGGAACGTCACCCGCTTCGCCCCGGCCCGCGACCTCCCGCCTCTGGGGCCCTCGGCCGCCCCGGGCGGGGAGGCCTCGGGGGGCGGCGGGGCGGCCTCGGGGGGCGGCGAGGAGGCCTCGGGGGGCGGCGGGGCGGCCTCGGGGGGCGGCGGGGAGGCCTCGGGGGGCGGCGGGGCGGCCTCCTCGGTACCGGCGGCGGGGGGGGGTCCGGCCGCCAGCCCGTGCTCCCGCCCCGGGGCCTCCATGGCGGCGCAACTTCCCCCCCCCTCACCGTCGCCCCGGGGCCATCGCCCGCAGCTCAGGGCCCGCTAAGCGGCGGTGGGAGGGGACGAGGGCGGGGAGGGGGGGGTGGAACGGGGGGGGGGCGGCCGTTGCCACCGCGACCCGGAGCGGAGCCGTTACCGCCGAGCGCCAGCGCGGGCCCAGCAGCCGCAGATTCGCCACGGCCGAAGAAGGGGAGGGGGGGGATGGGGCGGGGGGGGGGACACGGCGGGGAAAGGAGGGGGAAAGGCGGGGAAAGGAGAAGGGAAGGAGCGGGGCGGGGATGCGGCCGGGTCGCGGGGCTGCGGCCCCGGTCCGGTTCCAGGATCGGGGGGTGGGGGTGGGGGGGGTGTTGTTGCCAGTGGCGAATCTGCCGAAGCGAATCGTTTCCCTGAGGGCGGCGCGGAGGGGATGGGGATGGGGGGGGAATGAGCGTTCGATTCGCTGCCGCACTTTCGTCACAACGGAGAATAAAGGGAAGGGGGTGGGCGCAGCGTCCACCGGCAGCGGAACCGCCCGAGGAGGTGGCGGCGGCAGCGAGAAGCGGTTGGGGGGTGAAGCCGGTGTCACCCCCCCCCCCGCCGGGCCGCAAGTTGTGACGAATCTGCGGCTGAGCGGCCGGGGGCACTTCCGGCAGCGACACTTCCGGCAGCGACGCGCATGCGCGGGAGCAGCCGGCGGGGAGCGCAGGGGGCACTTCCGGGTCCGTCCGGGTCCCCCCGGCCCTGGGCAGCCCCCGGGGCCCCGGAGGGGGGGGGGGGGGGGGCGGTCAGGGGCGGCCTGAGGGGGGGCGGGGGGCTTTGGCGGCGGGGAGGTGGGTTTGGGGGGTTTGGAGGGGCCTGAGGGGGAGATTGGGGGGCTGGAGGGGGGGGATTTGGGGGGAGGGGGCTTCTGGGAGGCCTGAGGGGGGGTATGGGGGGGGGTACAGAGGGGCTGGAGGGACTTTGGGGGCGGGGGGGGACAAGTGGGGTTCAAGGGGGGTGTGGAGGGGTCTGAAGGGGAGATTGGGGGGCTAGGGGGGTGATTTTGGGGGAGGGGGCTTCTGGGGGGGTTGTGGGGGAGGTTGGGGGGCTGGGGGGTGATTTGGAGGGAGGGGGCTTCTGGGGGGGTTGTGGGGGAGGTTGGGGGGCTGGGGGGGTGGATTTTGGGGAGAGGGGGCTTCTGGGGGGTCTGAAAGGGAGCTTGGGGGGGGGATTTTAAGGGGAGGGGGCTTCCAGGTGCCCTGAAGGGGGGGGGGGTGTGTGTTGAGGGGGCAGTTGGGCAGGTTTAGAAGGGGGTCTGCGGGTGGGGGGTCAGAGGGTGGGGGGTGACATCTCTGTGTCCCCCCTGCAGGAGCCGCCATGTCCATCCCCGTCCCCGTGGGGGTCTTGCGCCTCCCCCGGGGCCCCACGGGCAGCGAGAGGGGCTTCAGCCCCAGCTCCCCCCGCGCGCGGGCGCTGCTGGGGGCGGCCGCCAGCCCCCCCGGGGCCGCGGCGGCGGCGCAGCGCGCTCGGGCCGCCCTGCGCTGCCGCTACCTGCGCGGCGTCGCCGCCGCCCGCGGCCGCCCCACCCGCTTCTCCCTGCGCTCGGGGGTCCAGGTCCAGGGGGTCTTCGGCGCCGCTGACGTCATCGGCGCGGCCGCGCTGCAGGTGGACGCGCTGCGGACGCCGCTGGGGGTGGAGGCGGCCGCGCTGCTGCGCTGCAGCGACGTCCTGGCCTTCTCCTTCCTCCTTGATTGAGTCCTGATTAAACACCCCTCCCCCCGCAATAATTGGACCAAACTGGGGGTTTTTTGGCCTTTAATGAAAATTTGGGGGGTCGGGGGGGGGGGGATGGGGGGGTTGGGGGAGGGGGGATGGTTGGGGAGGCGGGAGGACCCGGCCGCGGCGGCTCCGTTAGTGGCGGTAGTGGGGGCTCCTGGAGCGGGACCGGGAGCGCCTGTGGGAAGGGAGGGGGGGTCAGTAGGAGCCTAAATCCCCCCCCCACCCCCCCGCCCCGAGTCCCCCCCACCCCAGGACAGACGGACAGACAGACGGACACACAGACCTGCGGGATGAGCTGTACTCCCGACCTGCCGGGGGAGAAGGGACACAAGTGACGTCACAGCCCCGTGCCAAGGGGTTCCCTCCCAAAAAGGAGGGGGGGGGTCACAGGGAGCCCCCCTCCCCGAGCTGGGACCCCCCCCCCCAGCTGGGACCCCCCCCCCCCCGCCGCACTCACTGTAGCGCGGGGACGGGGAGCGGCTCTGGCGGCTGTACTGCCGCTCCCACTCCTCCCGCTCCTTCTCCCGCCGCTCCCTCTCCCTGGGGGGGGAAGAAATTAAGGGGGGGGCAGAGGAATGTGGGGAGGGGGCTCACGGGATACAGACACCCCCCTTCCTGCCCCCCTGGAGATTGGGGAGGGGGTTTGGGGGGGGGGGGGATTTACTTCATGCGGATCTTCCGGGCCATGGCCCGCAGCTCGTCCTCGCGCTCCTGCAAGAGAGGGCTGCTGAAGAGACCCCCCCCCCAATTAAACAGACCCCCCCCAATTAAACAGACCCCCCCAATTAACCCACACCCACCCCAATTAAACAGACACCCCCCAATTAACCCACACCCACCCCAATTAAACAGACCCCCCCCAATTAAACAGACCCCACCCCAATTAACACACACCCCCCCAGCACTCAGACACCCCCATAATTAAACAGACCCCCCCCCAATTAACCAGCCCTCCCCATAATTAGCCAGCCCCCCCCAATTAACCAGCCCCACCCATTAACCCCCCCCACCTGTCTCTCGTGCTCCTGCTGCAGCATCTTTTCCTGCGCTGCCTTTTTATCAGCTTTAACTGCACAATGACATCAATTAACAGGAATTAATTAGTGGGGGGGGGCTCGGGGGGCTCTGGTGGGGCTGGGGGGGCTGTTTTGGGGGGGGGGTCCCTCACACTGCCGGTTCAGCGCTCTCTGCATGCGCAGCTTCAGCTTCTCCTGCGGCGTCAGTTTGGGCTGCAAGGGAAGAGCCGCCACGTGTGGGGGGGGGACGTGGGGACCCCCCTGGGGACACCAACGCGATGACCCCCCCCCGTGCCCCCCCCGGCACCCCCCTCCCTCCGTCCATCACCCCTTTTTGAGGGGGGGGGGGGCATAGTGTGAAAACACCCCCCAAAACTGATGGGAGACCCCATGGGGTGGGGGGTTGGGGGGGGGTTACACACACAGCACTGGGGGAATTTGGGGAGGGGGGGGGCTCACCCTCTTCAGACCCCCCCTCAGATCTTTGGGGTGGGGGGTTCCCCACACCCTCCTCTCTCCCAGTATCACCATTATCTCCCCTTCTACTTTCCCAGTTCAGCACCAAGGTGGGGGGGGGGAAATCAGGGTGAGGAGGGGGTAAAAGGAGGGACACCCCTGGGTCGGGGGGGGGCACCCAGCACCCACCCCCCGTATGTCTTTGTGTGTGGGGGGGTTCCCCACACCCCCCTCTCTCCCAGTATCCCCATCCCCCCCTCCCTCAGCTCCAAGGTGGGAGCGGGGGGAACGGGTGCCCAGCCGCGGGGTGAGGAGGGGGTGGGGGGTGTCAGGGGGGTCGGGGGGGGCACCCAGCGCCTGCCCCCCCCGCAGTGTCCCTGAGCTGCAGCGGTGCCCTAGGGAGCTGAGGTCACGTTCTTACTGACTTTGGCAGCTCCCGTCTCTTTACCGGCCGCTGTGTCGGGCCTGCAATTCCAGGAGGCGGGAATCAGCGCGCGGCGCCGCGGGGGGGGGTCTGCAGCCCCCCACCCCCCCTTTGTGTGTGTGTCCCCCCCTCCCTGTCCCCCCCCTCCTTACTTTTTCAGCTTCTCCCCCAGGGCGGGCGAGGCCGCGGGCCGGGGCGCCCGGTCGCGGCCGGGAGACGCCGAGCGGCTGCGGCTGCGCGAGGCGCTGGCGCTGCGGCTGCTGCTGCTCCAGTGCCGGCTGCAGCGGCCCCCCCGCCGCCAGCAGCGCTCGCCCCCCGACCGGGAGCGGCTCCTGGGGGGGGGATGAGAAGGATTTGGGGAGGGGGAGAAGAGGTTGGGAGGGGTTTAAAGGATTTGGGGGGGGATTCAAAGGGATTTGGGGGGGTTCAAAGAGATTTGGGGGGGATTCAAAGGTTTCAGGGGGGTTAAAGGATTGGGGGGGTTAAAGGATTGGGGGGGTTTAAAGAATTTGGGGGGTTTAAAGAATTTGGGGGGATTCAAAGGGATTTGGGAGTGGGAGATTCAAAGCTTTCATGGGGGGTTTAAAGGATTTGGGGGGATTTAAAGGATTTGGGGGGGTGTTTAAGCATTTTGGGGGGGGGTTACAGGATCTGGGGGGGGTTCAGAGGGATCTGGGGGGGGTTCAAAGGGACTTGGGGGGGGTCCTGATGGCTCAGAAGCGAGTGGGGGCAGTTTGTGGTGTCCCACAGCTCCCCGCACTGGAACGCTGTGTTATTCTGAGAACGCCCCTGGGATGGGTGTTGGGATACTGGGATAAGAGGCAGGTTCCCAGTAACAAACTGGGAGGAGTGTGGGAGCTGGGCTGTCCCTGAGACATTGGTGTGGGGGAGGGGGCTGCTTACCAACTGGAAAAGGTGACTGAGGTTACGGAGCTTCCGGCTCTGGGAAGAGCCGCCGGGGTCAACCCGCCGCCCAGTAAAGAACCGGGAGGAAACTGGGAGGAAACTGGGATGGGAACTCACCTGGAGCGCCGGCGGGAGCCGTAGCGGTACCCCCGGTCCGGGGAATAGGATCGGGACCGGCGGCGACTGTCGCGGGAGCCCCCCCCGGAGTAGCGGCGGCTGCGGGAGCGGGAGCGGGAATAGCGGCGGCTGCGGGAGCGGCGGTAGCGGCCCGAGCGGTGGTAACCGCCCCCCCGGCGCGAGCGGGAGCTGGACCGGGAGCTGGAGGAGGAGGACGACGACAGGGAGGTGGAGGAGGAGGACGAGCGGCGCCTGGAAACGGGGATGGGGGAGGAAGAAAACACCACCCGGATCAGACCCGGGGACCGGAGCCGCGGCCGGCGCCACCCGCTCCCTCCCGGAACCTTCCGGAAGGCGGCGGCGTTTGGAGAGCGGGAAGCGCCTCAAGACACAGACCACCCCCCACAGACCCCCCCCCCTGCTTCTGGAAAGTTCTCCCCACCCCACGACCCGCAGTGGCCAAAGCTCCACCACCAGCTCCAAACCCCCCCCACCCCCCAAAACCCCCCCCCAAACCCCCGGGGTCCGGACCCGTCGCGGGCGTAGGGGGGGAACGGGCGGCGTTACCGACCGGGACGAGGCGCTATGACCTGCGGCCGCGATTCCCGCTTGGCTGGAGCCGGCTGAGCGCTGCTTCCCGCAGGATGCGGCTTTCCCGGGAACGCCGCCGCCGCCCTGAGCCGCCGCCGCGGCCGCCGCCTCCTCGTCGCTGCCGCCGAAGCTGGTGATGAAGGTGATCTTCTCCTCCTGGCCCGGCGACGGGGTGCGGGAGCGGGACCGCGATTCCGAGCTGGATTTTGATGGGGAGCTACGAAGGGGGGGATGTTGGTCCCAAAACCCGTGAATTCCAACTCAAAATTCATCCCAGAAGGTTGAAAAAGGCGTCGGGAGGCACCGGGGTGGAACAGGCCCTGGGGAGCATCGAGTCCACCCAGCCCCACCCCCCGCTGAACAAGAGCCCTGAGCAGCTCCAGCCCCCTGACCCTGCCCCAGCCCCCTGACCCTGCCCCAGCCCCCTGACCCTGCTCCAGGCCCCCCTGACCCTGCTCCAGCCCCCTGACCCTGCTCCAGCCCCCTGACCCCCCCCCAACCCCCTCCCCAGCCCCCCTGACCCTGCTCCAGCCCCCTGACCCTGCTCCAGCCCCCTTGACCCTGCCCCAGCCCCCCTGACCCTGCCCCAGCCCCCCTGACCCTGCTCCAGGGCCCCTGACCCCCCCCCAAGCCCCTCCCCAGCCCTACTGGCCATGCCGGGGCTGACACAAGCCAGGATGCCCCTGGCTCGTGGCCACACCGCTGGCCGTTGGTCAGCCCCCCAACACCCCCAGGTCCTGCTCTGCCTGTTCCCCCCAGCCCCGCGGCCGCTCACCGTTTGTAGGGGTCGTAGGTGGGGCTGTCCCGCCGGGCGTAGCTGAGGGGAACCCGCAGGGAGAGAGAGGTCAGCCCCAGTGTTTGGGATAGAGGAACCCCCCCCCCCAAAATCTGGGGGGGTTAGGGGGGCAGGAATTACCTTGGGGGGGCAGGAATTACCCCTGGGGGGGGCAGGAATTACCTGGGGGGGCTGATTTTCCTGCCCTTCAGTCGCTTCTCTCGGAACTCTCTGCGCTGACGGCGAGAGCGGCGGCCCTGGGGGGTAAGATGGAGCCAAATTGGGGGGAGGGGGGCAAAAGACACCCCCAAACCCCCCTATGAGCATTTTTGGGGGGCCGGGGGGGGCACTGAGCTGCCCTTACCGAATACATGGCCTTCTCCTCCTCCAGGGCCTTGGCGTTTTTAATGGCTTCTGCCTCCTCCTTGTCCTTCCGCAACATCCTAACGGCCCCCCCAAAAGAGAGACCCTCAGAGCCCCCCAAAAGAGAGACCCTCAGAGCCCCCCAAAGAGAGAGACCCTCAGTGCCCCCCCAAAAGAGAGACCCTCAGTGCCCCCCCAAAAGAGAGACCCTCAGTGCCCCCCCACCCCAAAATAACGGCACCCAGAGGATTCAGCCCCTGGGGTGAAGGGGAAACTGAGGCACGGTGAGACTCGGGGGGGTGTTTTTGAGGGGGTTTGGGTTGGTTTAGGGGTGGGGGGTTTGGGGGGGGTTGGGGAGGGTTCGGGGTTGGTTTTGGGGTGTGGGGTTTGGGAGAGATTTTTGAGGGGGTTCGGGGTTGGTTTAGGGGTTGGGGGGGGGGTTGGGGTTGGTTTAGGGGTTTGGGGGGGTGGTTTGGGGGGTCCTGGGGGGGGTCCCGGGGCCGTACCGCACGAAGTCCCCCTCGGCCATGCCGTAGGTGGTCGCCTGTTTGTTCAGATCCGCCACCTGCTCCTGGTTCAGCTCGTCCACGTCCACCTCCACGTCTGCGGGGAGAGCCGGTCCAGCCCCCGCCCGGACCCCCCGACCCCCCAACCCCCCTCCCCCGACCCCCCCGTTACCGATGTCGGGGATGACCTCGTCCCCGTCGCTGTTGCTCTCCTCCTCCTCCTCCTCCTCCTCGGCGCCCCTGTCCGTGCCGCCCTGCAGCTCGGTCACCGCGCTGTCCTCGTAGGTGTAGCCGATCGACGCCTTCTTCTCCGCCAGCCTGCGCGCACGCGGCTCAGACCCCAACAGGGACCCTCCCTGGGGACCCCGGGGCAACCCCCCCAGTCCCGCCGGGATCCCTTGGGATGGACCCCCCAACCCCTCTGGATGGACCCCAGTCCCTCTGGGATCCCATGGGATGGACCCCCCAACCCCTCTGGATGGACCCCAGTCCCTCTGGGATCCCTTGGGATGGACCCCAATCCCTCTGGGATCCCTTGGGATGGACCCCCCAACCCCTCTGGATGGACCCCAATCCCTCTGAAATCCCTTGAGAGAAACCCCAATCCCTCTGGATGAACCCCAATCCCTCTGGAATTCCTTGGGAGAAACCCAAATCCCTCTGGGATCCCTTGGGATGAACCCCAATCCCCCTGGGATCCCTTGGGATGAACCCCAATCCCCCTGGGATCCCTCAGGATGAACCCCAATCCCCCTGGGATCCCTCAGGATGAACCCAAATCCCCCTGGGATCCCTCGGGATGAACCCCAATCCCCCTGGGATCCCTCAGGATGAACCCAAATCCCCCTGGGATCCCTCGGGATGAACCCCAATCCCCCTGGATCCCTCAGGATGAACCCCAATCCCCCTGGGATCCCTCAGGATGAACCCAAATCCCCCTGGGATCCCTCGGGATGAACCCCAATCCCCCTGGGATCCCTTGGGATGAACCCAAATCCCCCTGGGATCCCTTGGGATGAACCCCAATCCCTCTGGGATTCCTTGGGATGAACCCCAATCCCCCTGGGATCCCTCAGGATGAACCCCAATCCCTCTGGGATCCCTTGCTTCCCTCCTCCAACCCCCACCAGGTATTTCGGGACGAAACCACCACCAAACCCACAGCGAATCGACCCCATCCCAGTAAAAAGGGGGGAAAACAACTGGAAGCAGCTCGCAATCCCGAATTCCCTGTGGGATTCCCAAGGAAAACCAGGATGTAGCAGCGCAAATTCCACCCCCCCCCTCCCCTTACTTCTTCTTCTCCTCCTCGTTGGGTCTCTGGAGGCCGCCGTAGAGCTCGTCGATGTAGATCTGGTAGAGACACTGCTCCTCTGAGACTGGGAACACCCGGAGAAACCCACGGGATGGGCATTTTCCCAAAGATTTTGGGGTCTTTCCCCCCTCTGATCCCAATCCCAAAGCCCCCTCCCCCTTCTCCCCAGCCCCACTCACTGCCAGCGAAATCGTTCTGCACCAGCCCCCGGTACCGCTCGTAGTTGCACTTCCTCTCGTCGGACTCCTGCTCTGGAGAGCTGGGAAAAGGCAGGAAAAGCCTTTTAAACTGGGAAAAAACTGGGATATCTGCCCCCCCCTGGACGGATTTGGGAGTGTGGGGAGGGGGCTTACATGGGGTTGAGCAGGGGGGGGGTGTACATGGGGATGTAGTCCAGGTGCGCCCGCACGTCGAAGCGGTCGATCATGTTGTTGGTGTCCCCCTGCCAGGGCATCCTGGGAAAGGGGGAAAACCGGGAATGCTCCACAGCTGGCACTGGGAAAGGGCTGGGGAGGGCACCCCAAACCCCACCCCAATATCCTGAGAGGTGGGATAATGAACAGGGGGAGGAAACTGTTCCGCGGTGGAAGAGCCCAGGCGCTTCGATCTGGGTTTCATCCCAGTTTATCCCACTTTTATCCCAGTTTATCCCAGTTTTATCCCATTTTACCCTGCTTGTATCCCAATTTTATCCCCAGACTATCCCAGTTTTATCCTTACCCCACTTTTATCCTGGTTTTACCCCATTTTATCCCAGTTTTATCTTAGTTTTAATCCCATTTTATCCTGGTTTTACCCCCAGTTTATCCTCGTTTTATCCCAGTTTATCCTCATTCTATCCCAGTCTTATCCTGGTTTTATCCCATTAACGGCTGTTTTATCACACTTTATCCCAGTTTCATCCCAACTTTACCCCGGTTTTATCCCATCTTAGCCCAGTTTTATCCCAATTGCCTCCCATTTTTACCCTTATCCCAGTTTCATCCCATTTCATCCCATTTTTACCCTTATCCCAGTTTGGTTTTATCCCATTTCATCCCGGTTTTATCCCAGTTTTATCCCCCAGGGAGGGGCAGGGGCAGCCCAGGGACTCCCGGGCAGCAGCACAAGGAGTTGGGGTGCCCCAAACCCCCCCCAGGCCCCCCAACCCCCCTCACCAGCTGCAGCCACCGGTACCGGGGAAGGGCCCCAGTTCCCCCACCCCTCCCGCTTCCCCGCCCCGGGACACTGGGGGCCCCTGGGGGACACTGGGGGCCCCTGGGGGACACTGGGGGATACTGGGGCACACTGGGGGCCCCTGGGGGACACTGGGGGGACACCGGGAGCCTCACATGTTGACGGGGCTCTCTGCAGCCAGCGCCACGGCCGAGTCCAGATGCACTTTGCAGGCCCGGCCGTGCACCTGCAGGAACTGGGCTGGGTCCTTCTTCTGGGGGGAAACTGGGGTGAGGGGGGCTGGGGACAAGGGGGGGCTGGGGGAAAGGGGGGGCAGGAGCCTTGAGGGAATGGGGGGGGTCTCAGGGGATCCCAGAGGGATTGGGGTTCATCCCGAGGGAATGTGGAGTGGGGGGGGTTGGGGGATGTCGGGAAGGGGTTGGGGGGCTGTGGGGTTTGGGGGGTATGGGGGGGGTTGGAGGGGTGTCGGGGAGTTTGGGGTGTCCAGGGGGGCTGTGGGGGGGTTTGGGGGAGTGTGGGAATGTTTGGGGGGGTCGGGGGGGGATTGGGGGAGTGTGGGAAGGTTTGGGGGGGTCCAGGGGGGGGGGATTGGGGGTGTGTGTGGAGGTTCGGGGGGGGATTGGGGTGTGTGTGGAGGTTCGGGGGGGTTGTGGGGTCCGGGGGGGGATTGGGGTGTGTGTGGAGGTTCGGGGGGGTTGTGGGGTTCGGGGGGGATTGGGGGTGTGTGTGGAGGTTCGGGGGGGTTGTGGGGTTCGGGGGGGGATTGGGGTGTGTGTGGAGGTTCGGGGGGTTGTGGGGTCCGGGGGGGGGGATTGGGGGTGTGTGTGGAGGTTCGGGGGGTTGTGGGGTCCGGGGGGGGATTGGGGTGTGTGTGGAGGTTCGGGGGGGTTGTGGGGTCCGGGGGGGGATTGGGGTGTGTGTGGAGGTTCGGGGGGGTTGTGGGGTCCGGGGGGGGATTGGGGTGTGTGTGGAGGTTCGGGGGGGTTGTGGGGTCCGGGGGGGGGATTGGGGGTGTGTGTGGAGGTTCGGGGGGGTTGTGGGGTCTGGGGGGGGATTGGGGTGTGTGTGGAGGTTCGGGGAGGTCCGGGGGGGGATTAGGGTGTGTGTGGAGGCTCGGGGGGGTTGTGGGGTTCGGGGGGGGATTGGGGTGTGTGTGTGGAGGCTCGGGGGGGGTTCGGGGGGGGATTGGGGTGTGTGTGGAGGTTCGGGGGGGGTTGTGGGGTTCGGGGGGGGATTGGGGTGTGTGTGGAGGTTCGGGGGGGTTGTGGGCTCCGGGGGGGGGGATTGGGGTGTGTGTGGAGGTTCGGGGGGGTTGTGGGGTCCGGGGGGTTGTCCCCCGCTCCCGGCGCCACTCACGATCTTCTCGTAGTACTCGCGGCGGCGCTCGGCGCGTTTCTTGTAATCCACCATCATCCCGCGCAGCTTCCGCTCGTGTTTGCGGGCCTCGTGCCACATGGCGGCACCGGCGGGGGCGGGGGGCGGCGGGAAGGGGCGGGGGCGGCGGCGGCGGCTCCCCCCGGGCACCGGGCGGGGGGGAGGACGCAGCGGTTGAGCTTCGCCGGGCGCTGGATGGGGCAGAACGGCGGCGTCGGGAGGGGCGCGGGGGAGGGAACCGGAGACCCCCCCGGGGCGGGGACCCGGGGAAGGGGAAGGGGGGGGTGGGGGTCCCACCGGGGCGGGGGGGGGGTGCTGGGGGCCCTCCCGGGGCTGGGGCGGGGAGCCGGGCACGGGGCCGGGGGGAGGGGACGCGGCCGTTGGGCTTCGCCGGGCGCTGGGGGCGGCACCGGGACCCCCGGGCCGGGGGGGTTGGGGGGGGCGCAGGCCGCGGGAGGCCCCGGTGAGGCCTGAGGGGGGGGAGGAAGCGGGGGGGGGGGACGCCGGGAGCGGGGGGCTCGTTGTTGGGGGGTCAGGGGGTGTGTAAGGGGGTCCTGGGGGGGGGGTTGGGGGGGTTGGGGGGGGGGGACACGCACCGGGGGCACCGGCCGGGCCGCCGGGGAGCGCTGGGCCCGGCACCACCGGGAGACCCGGAAGCGGAAGTGAGGGTGGGGCAGAGGGGCCAACGGGAGGGGAGGGGCCAATGGGAGACGGGCGGAGGGCGGGGCCAATGGGAGGAGAGGAGCGGAGGGCGGGGCCAATGGGAGACGAGTGATGGGCGGGGGCCAATGGGAGGAGAGGAGCGGAGGGCGGGGCCAATGGGAGACGGACAGAGGGCGGAGCCAATGGGAGGGGAGGAGCGGGGCTGGGGGCGGGGCTTGGCCCGGTGCTGGGCCCGGTGGTGGGTGGGACTGGGCCGGACTGGTCCCAGTCCCGCGCTGCTCCGCCCCCCATCGCACCAGCCCCGAGGCGCGGCCGGGGCTTCCCGCGGGGACTCCCAGTACAAACCAGTCCCCCCAGTACCCCCCCCAGCAGGGACTCCCAGTACAAACCAGTCCCCCCAGTACCCCCCAGCAGGGACTCCCAGTACAAACCAGTCCCCCCAGTACCCCCAGCAGGGACTCCCAGTACAAACCAGTCCCCCCCAGAACCCCCCAGCAGGGACTCCCAGTACAAACCAGCCCCCCAGTCCCCCCAGCAGGGACTCCCAGTACAAACCAGTCCCCCCCAGTACCCCCCCAGCAGGGACTCCCAGTACAAACCAGTCCCCCCAGTCCCCCCAGCAGGGACTCCCAGTACAAACCAGTCCTCCCAGTACCCCCCCCAGCAGGGTCTCCCAGTACAAACCAGTCCCCCCAGTCCCCCCCAGCAGGGACTCCCAGTACAAACCAGTCCCCCCAGCAGGGACTCCCAGTACAAACCAGTCCCCCCAGTACCCCCCCCAGCAGGGTCTCCCAGTACAAACCAGTCCCCCCAGTCCCCCCAGCAGGGACTCCCAGTACAAACCAGTCCCCCCCAGTACCCCCCCCAGCAGGGACTCCCAGTACAAACCAGTCCCCCCAGTCCCCCCAGCAGGGACTCCCAGTACAAACCAGTCCCCCCAGAACCCCCCAGCAGGGACTCCCAGTACAAACCAGCCCCCCAGTCCCCCCCAGCAGGGACTCCCCAGTACAAACCAGTCCCCCAGTACCCCCCCCAGCAGGGACTCCCAGTACAAACCAGTCCCCCCAGTACCCCCCAGCAGGGACTCCCAGTACAAACCAGCCCCCCAGTCCCCCCAGCAGGGACTCCCAGTACAAACCAGTCCCCCCAGTACCCCCCCCAGCAGGGTCTCCCAGTACAAACCAGTCCCCCCAGTCCCCCCAGCAGGGACTCCCAGTACAAACCAGCCCCCCCAGTCCCCCCCAGCAGGGACTCCCAGTACAAACCAGTCCCCCCAGTACCCCCCCCCAGCAGGGACTCCCAGTACAAACCAGTCCCCCCAGTACCCCCAGCAGGGACTCCCAGTACAAACCAGCCCCCCCAGTACCCCCCCCCAGCAGGGACTCCCAGTACAAACCAGTCCCCCCAGTACCCCCAGCAGGGACTCCCAGTACAAACCAGTCCCCCCAGTCCCCCCAGCAGCACGAGACCAGCACTGGGCTCCACACCTTTATTTCCCCCCCAACCCCATGGTGGGGGGGGGCACGGGGGGGATGGGGTTTCCCTCCCGCCCCCCCCAGTTCCGGGGTCCCCCGTGTCCCCCCCAGTTCCGGGGTCCCCCCGTGTCCCCCCCAGTTCCAGGGTCCCCCCGTGTCCGCCCCAGTTCCGGGGTCCCCCACCCCCCCATAAATATAGTGCAAAGCGGCTCGGGGGGAGGGGGGGTCCCTTTTGGGGGGCTCCGCAGCGCCCCGGCAGGACCAGCCGGCCTGGGGCGGGGGGGGAGGGAGGGGGGGGGTGTCCCCCCCTCACCATGCGGGGGGCCGGGGGGGATATGGGGGTGCGGGGGGGTCAGACATCCCCCCCCAGCGGCACGTCGGCCTCCTTGTAGTGCCCGGGGAACATGTGGGTCCCCACCAGGCTGGCGGTGGGGTGGGGGTCCGGGGGGGGGGGCGGCGTAGGGGTCGCTGAGGAATTCGGGGCTCAGGCAGGGGGCAGATCCTGGGGGGGGGGGCGGGCAGAGCGCGGGGGGGGGCCGGGGAAGGGGGCGCGGGGGGCCGTAGAGCTGAGACAGGGCGAGGAAGGGGTCCGGCTCCGGGGGCAGGAGGCTGAAGGGGTCGTCTGGGGGGGAAAGGGGGGGTAAGGGAGGGGGGGCGTGTGTACCCCCCCCCAGCCCCCCCCAGGCAGCTGCTGGGGGAGATGGGGGGGGAACCCTGAATTAGGGGGGAGGGGAGATCTTTGGGGGGGACGGGGACTGGGGGGGATATTTTGGGGGGGTGGGACTGGGGGGGGATATTTTGGGGGGTGGGACTGGGGGGGGATATTTTGGGGGGGGTGGGACTGGGGGGGATATTTTGGGGGGGTGGGACTGGGGTGGGACTGGGGGGGGATATTTTGGGGGGTGGGACTGGGAAGGGGGGAAACTCCTGAATTATGGGGGGGGAATTGGGGGGGGGGGGGTGGGACTGATGCTGGTTTGGGGGGGAGATTGGGGGGGGGAGTTAAAGGGGTGGGGGGGGAAGTTGCCCTGGGGGGGACACTTGGGGGGACCAGAGTTGGGGGGGGGATTGGGGAGGGGGCTCGGGGACCTCTCCTCATTTTGGGGACAAGGGACACACGACACCCATAGGACCCCCCCCCATCCCCACACCTCCCCTCCCCCCTGGGAAAGGGGGCGGGGGGGGCTCTTCTACCCCCCTCTCCTGCTGAGAGCAGTAGGGTAGAAGCCCCCCCCCAGTTTTCGGGGTGCCCCCCCCATACCCACCTGCCCCCAGCAGCGGGGGGGCAAAATGCTCCATGAACCCCGGCGGCTTCTTCCTCCTCTTGGCTTCGATCCCGTAGGGATCTGGGGGGGGGGGGGGCACAGTGAGGGGCTGTGCCGTGTGCCCCCCCCCCAAAAAGGGGGTGCCCCCCCCAAAGAGCAGCTGCCAGCACCCACCTGAGCCCGAGAGCTCCTCCAGCACGTCGGGCAGCCCCCGCTTGCGCTTCACGTTCACCCCGTAGGCGTCTGGGGGCACGGGGGGGTCATCATGGGGGGGGGTCATGGGGGGGGTCATCATGGGGGGGGTCATCATGGGGGGGTCATCATGGGGGGGGGTCATCGGGGGGGGTCATCGGGGGGGGGTTCATCATGGGGGGGGGTCATCATGGGGGGGTCATCATGGGGGGGTCATCATGGGGGGGGTCATCATGGGGGGGGGTCATCATGGGGGGGGTCATCATGGGGGGGTCATCATGGGGGGGGTCATCATGGGGGGGGTCATCATGGGGGGGGGTCATGGGGGGGGTCATCATGGGGGGGGGCATCATGGGGGGGGGCATCATGGGGGGGGGCATCATGGGGGGGCACCATTATGGGGGGGTACCATGGGGGGTGAACTGGAGGGCCACCATGGGTTGGGGGGGCTGGGGGGGGTACACACAACCCCCCCCCAAAAGCTCGTGGCACCCCTGGGGGGGCTGGTTCTCTGGGGGGGGGGGATATCCCACCCTGGGGGGTCCTGGCCTCAGCCCATCTTCATCTTGGGGGGGCACCACGGCCAAGCCAGGGGTCCCATCCCAACGTGAGGGTCCCATTCCCGTCCCTGGGGGGTCCCATCTCCATCCCTGGGGGGTCCCATTCCCGTCCCTGGGGGGTCCCATCCCCATCCCAGCTGGAGACCCCACCCCAGCGCTCCCATCCTTGGTCCCCCATCCCCATCCCCAGTGTCCCCCCCACCCTGGGGGCTGCCCCGTGTCCCCCTCCCCAGTGTCCCTCCCCCGGTGTTGTGTCCCCCCCATGTGCCCCTCCCCGTGTCCCCTCCTGGTGTCCCCCAGTCTCCCCTCCCTGGTCTCCCCCCCGGTGTCCCCCCTGTGTCTCCCCCATCCCCTGGTGTCCCTCCCCGGCATCCCCTCCTTGGTGTGCCCCCCACACCCCCCCTGGTGTCCCCCCACCAGTGTCTCTTCCCCATGTCCCCTCCCAGTGTCCCCCCCTCCATCCCCCCCAGTGTCCCGTCCCCCGGTCTCTCCCCCCCCCGCTGTCCCCTCCTTACCCCCCTCAGTGTCCTCCCCGTGTCCCTTGGTGTCCCCTCCCCGGTGTCCCTCCCCAGCGTCCCCTCCCCACTGTGTCCCCCCAGTGTCCCCGCCACACCCCCCCTGGTGTCCCCCCACCAGTGTCCCCCCATCCCCAGGGTCCCCCCAGACCCCTCACCCTGGTCGCGGGGCAGGTACGTGAAGCACAGGGCGCGGCTGCAGACGCTGTGTCCCCCCCATGTCCCCCCATCCCCAGGGTCCCCCCTGTCCCCCATGTCCCCCCATGTCCCCCATCCCCAGGCCCCTCACCCTGGTCGCGGGGCAGGTAGGTGAAGCGCAGGGCGCGGCTGCAGACGCTGTGTAACCCCTGCATCCCCCCTGTCCCTCCATGTCCCCCCATCCCCCATGTCCCCCCATCCCCAGGGTCCCCCCATCCCCAGGGTCCCCAGGCCCCTCACCCTGGTCGCGGGGCAGGTAGGTGAAGCGCAGGGCGCGGCTGCAGATGCCATGTGCCCCCTGCACCCCCTGTCCCCCCATGTCCCCCCATCCCCAGGGTCCCCCCCCATCCCCATGTCCCCCCCATGTCCCCCATCCCCATGTCCCCCCCATGTCCCCCCATCCCCAGGCCCCTCACCCTGGTCGCGGGGCAGGTAGGTGAAGCGCAGGGCGCGGCTGCAGACGCCGTGTGCCCCCAGACCCCCATGTCCCCCCTGTCCCCCCGTGTCCCCCCATGCCCAGGGTCCCCCCAGGCCCCTCACCCTGGTCGCGGGGCAGGTAGGTGAAGTGCAGGGCGCGGCTGCAGACGCCGTGTGCCCCCCATGTCCCCCCTCCCCAGGGTCCCCCATGTCCCCCCATGTCCCCCCATGTCCCCCCATCCCCAGGGTCCCCCCAGACCCCTCACCCTGGTCGCGGGGCAGGTATGTGAAGCGCAGGGCGCGGCTGCAGACGCTGTGTAACCCCTGCATCCCCCATGTCCCCCCATCCCCAGGGTCCCCCCATGTCCCCCTATGTCCCCCCATCCCCAGGGTCCCCCCAGGCCCCCCATGTCCCCCCATGTCCCCCCATCCCCAGACCCCTCACCCTGGTCGCGGGGCAGGTAGGTGAAGCGCAGGGCGCGGCTGCAGACGCGGTCGGTCAGGCGGCGCAGGAACACCTCCACCTCCACGGGCTGCGCCAGCTCCAGCTGCTGGTAGGGCGGCGTCCGCAGCACGATGGCGACCTGGCGGTGCACGTCGGCCTGCGAGAAGTCGGCCCGCGCCTCCCAGGCCTCCTTGCGGAACACCACGGCGATGTCCTCTGCGGGGGGCACGGCGGGGCTGGGCCGAGGCGGGACCCCCGGGGTGCCCCCGCCCACCAACGGGACCCCCGAGTGCCCCCAGCCCAACAACGGGACCCCCAAGAGCCCCCAGTCCAACAACGGGACCCCCGAGAGCCCCCCGCCCCGCAACGGGACCCCCGAGTGCCCCCACCCACCAACGGGACCCCCGAGAGCCCCCCGCCCCGCAACGGGACCCCCGGGGTGTGCCCCGCCCACCAACGGGACCCCCGAGAGCCCCCAGCCCAACAACGGGACCCCCGAGAGCCCCCCGCCCCGCAACGGGACCCCCGGGGTGTCCCCCGCCCACCAACGGGACCCCCGAGAGCCCCCCGCCCACCAACGGGACCCCCGGGGTGTCCCCCGCCCCGCAGCGGGACCCCCGAGTGCCCCCACCCACCAACGGGACCCCCGAGTGCCCCCAGCCCCGCAATGGGACCCCCGGGGTGTCCCCCACCCACCAACGGGACCCCCGAGAGCCCCCAGCCCAACAACAGGACCCCCGAGTGCCCCCACCCACCAACGGGACCCCCAAGTGCCCCCAGCCCCGCAATGGGACCCCAGAGTGCTCCCACCCACCAACGGGACCCCCGAGTGCCCCCAGCCCAACAATGGGACCCCCGAGTGCCCCCAGCCCCGCAACGGGACCCCTGGAGTGCCCCCACCCACCAACGGGACCCCCAAGTGCCCCCAGCCCCGCAACGGGACCCCCGGAGTGCCCCCACCCACCAACGGGACCCCCGAGTGCCCCCAGCCCCGCAACGGGACCCCCGAGAGCCCCCACCCACCAACGGGACCCCCGAGAGCCCCCAGCCCCGCAATGGGACCCCCGAGTGCCCCCCACCCCGCAACGGGACCCCTGGTGTGCCCCCAGCCCCGCAGCGGGACCCCTGGTGTGCCCTCATCCCCCTGCCCCACAACGGGACCCCCGGGGTGTCCCCCACCCACCAACGGGACCCCCGAGAGCCCCCAGCCCAACAACGGGACCCCCGAGTGCCCCCACCCACCAACGGGACCCCCGAGTGCCCCCAGCCCAACAACAGGACCCCCGAGAGCCCCCCGCCCCGCAGCGGGACCCCCAGCATAGCCCCAGCCCCAGAACAGGACCCCCAGTGTGTCCCCAGCCCGACAAGGGGACCCTCACTGTGCCCCCATCCCACCTTCTCAAGACCCTCAGTGTCCCCCTGCCCAACACCGGGACCCTCAGTGTCCCCCCAGCCCGACAACAAGACCCTTGGGGGCCCCATCCCCTCATCCCTCTGTGTCCTTTGGTGTCCCCCATCCCCCCCTGCCCCTCGGTGTCCCCCTGTCCCACCGTGTCCCCTGGGGTCCCCCCCTGTCCCTCAGTGCCCCCCCTGTCCCCTGGTGTCCCCCTGTCCCCCCCTGTCCCCTGGGGTCCCCCCATCCCCCCCTGTCCCCTGGGGTCCCCCGGTGCCCCCGGTACCTTTCTGGACCTTGTCGCACAGCAGGTACAGCTCCTCCCCCCCCGTGCAGGGGCCGCTCTCCTTGTTCATCCGGCAGATCCGCAGCTCCGAGGTGTTGGTGGATTCTGGGGGGACACCGGGGCTCAGGGGGACGTGTGGGGGTCAACCGCCCCGCCCCCACCCACCCGAACCCCCTGAGGTCTGGTGACCACCCCCCCCCCCCAGGATGTGGGGGACAAACCCCCAGCCAGACCCCGGTGAGGAACCCCCTGGAGCCCCCTCAGGTCCCGTCCCGGAGCAGGGAGGGGTCTGGGGGGTGGGATCAGGGTGGGCTCGAGCATCAGATCGGGACAGGGCACCAGGAGCACGTTCCTGGGCCAGGTCTGGACCCCCCTGAGGTCTGGTGACCACCCCACCCAGGATGTGGGGGACAAACCCCAGTGAGGAACCCCCTGGAGTCCCCTCAGGTCCCACCCCGGAGCAGGGAGGGGTCTGGGGGGCACCAGGAGCACGTTCCTGGGCCAGGTCTGGACCCCCCTGAGGTGTGGTGACCACCCCCCCGGGATGCAGGGGATGAACCCTGAGCCAAACCCCAGTGAGGAACCCCCTGGAGCCCCCTCAGGTCCCGTCCCGGAGCACACGGGGGCCCTGGGGGGGCCCCAGCCCCCTCCCCAACCTACTCTTGTCGAAGATGGGCTCGGAGAGGACGGGGCTGAGCTGGCGCCGGCGCCCGGCGCCGTCGGTGTAGGAGGCCTGGAAGCAGATCCTCACCACGTTCATGTCCACCTCCTGGTGGTTCTTCAGGGACCCGGCTGGGCAGGGGGACACCGGGGGGTCAGGGGGGCCGGGGGGGGGCGGCAGAGCCGGGGGACGCCCCCCGGCCGGGCTGCCCCCCACCTTTGAAGGGGTCGATCCCCAGCTGCAGCTTCTTCTCGATGGCGGCCTCGATCTCCTTCTTCTTCACGCACTGGATCCCCAGGTTGCTGAAGCTGGGGGGGGACACGGTCACCCCCCCCCCAAAAAGGCCTCTGCACCCCCCCAGCCCCCCCCCCAAAACCCCCCTGAGCAACACAACCCATCGTCTGCTGACCCCTCCCAGCACCACGGGGACCCGTCCTGATGCCTTCAGGACCCCTCCCAGCACCACAGGGACCCGTCCTGACACCACTGAGACAGCCCAGCACCCAAGGGACCCATCCCAGCACCATCAGGACCCATCCTGATGCCTTCAGGACCCATCCCAGCACCCAAGGGATCCATCCTGACACCACTGGGATCCATCCCAGCACCATCAGAACCCATCCCACCAACATCAAGTCATCCCAGCACAACTGGGACCCCTCCCAGCACCACTGGGACCCCTCCCAGCACCACTGGGACCCCTCTCAGCACCACTGGGACCCCTCCCAGCACCATCAGGACCCCTCCCAGCACCATCAGGACCCATCCCAGCACCATCAGGACCCCTCCCAGCACCATCAGGACCCCTCCCAGCACCACTGGGACCCCTCCCAGCACCACTGGGACCCATCCTGATGCCTTCAGGACCCCTCCCAGCACCACTGGGACCCATCCTGATGCCTTCAGGCCCCATCCCAGCACCGCGGGGCCCCCACCCCACCCCACCCACCCGCGGGGTCACCTGTGCTTGGGGTTGGTCTGGGGCTTGAGCACCACCTGGCAGAGCCCGTTGCTGCAGTCCTTGCCCACCAGCCCGTGCGGGTGGACGCGGTGGGGCCAGTCCTTCCACACCAGGCACGCCGTCACCTTCACCTCCCCCAGGCCCTGGCAGTTCAGCAGCTGCCAAGGGAACCCCAGAACCCCCAGAGCCCCAATGCTGAGCTGGGGGGGGCACTGGGATCACCCAGCACCCCAAAACCCCCAGAGCCCCAATGCTGAGCTGGGGGGGCACTGGGATCACCCAGCACCCCAAAACCCCCAGAGCCCCAATGCTGAGCTGGGGGGGGCACTGGGATCACCCAGCACCCCGAAACCCCCAGAGCCCCCACGCTGAGCTGGGGGGGGCACTGGGATCACCCAGCACCCCAAAACCCCCAGAGCCCCCACGCTGAGCTGGGGGGGGCACTGGGATCACCCAGCACCCCAAAACCCCCCCAGACCCCCTGAAACCCCCCCAGACCCCCCTCAACTCCCCCCAGACTCCCTCTCAAGCCCCCCCCAGCCCCCCCCAGCTCACCTCGATGGCGGGCAGGGTCTTGCTGGCCTCGGTGCTGCTCCCTCCCCAGCACCCCAAACCCCCCCAGACCCCCTGAAACCCCCCCAGACCCCCTGAAACGCCCCCAAATCCCCCCCAAATCCCCCCCTGAGCCCCCCCAGCTCACCTCGATGGCGGGCAGGGTCTTGCTGGCCTCGGTGCTGCTCTCCCCCAGGATGCTGCCGGCCGACCTCCCCTCGCACTCGTACCTGAACCTCATCCCCCTCTGCTTGGGCTGCTCCGTGATCACCAGCTTGGGGGGGTCCAGCCCCTCAGCACCCCCCTTCTTCCCGCTGCCCGCGGCCACCGGCGGCCAGCGAGGCCTCGGGGGGGCCGCCCCCCCGCCCCGGGGGGTGAGTTTGGGGGACAGGGAGAGAGCCCCCAGGCTCTGGGTTAACTGGGGGGGGGCTGCCAGGGAGCTGGAGGCACCGGCGAAGGGGAGCAGCGGGGATACGGGGGGGCCACTGGGGCCAGTGGGGGTGGAGCCCCGGGGAACCAGCTTGGGGTGGGATTTGGGGGGGGGAGGAGCCGGGTCGGGCTGGAATCCGTCCTCCTTCATCACCTCCTCGATGATCTCTGGGGGGGGAAAGGGGAGGGGGGGAAGATTCTGGAATACTGGGACCCCCCCTCCCCAACCCCCCCACCCCCCTGAATCCCACCCCATCCCCCCCCGAATCCCCCCCAAACCCTCCCCTGTATCACCCCCCACCCCCCCAAATCCCCCCCTACATCACCCCTCCACTCCCCTGAATCCCACCCCAGCCCCCCCAAATCCCCCTCTCTGCACCCCCCCCACATCGCCCCCCACCCCCCTGAATCCCACCCCAGCCCCCCAAACTCCCCCCTGGGCATCCTCCCCTGCATCCCCCCCACCCCTCTCCTCTCCATCCCCCCCACTCACCTGAATCCCACCCCAGCCCCCCGAAATCCCTCTCTCTGCATCCCCCCCAGATCCCCCCCTCTGCATCCCCCCCCAGATCCCCCCCTCTGCATCCCCCCCCCGAATTCCCACCCCCCCTAAAATCCCCCCAGAACTCCAACCCTGAGCTCCAGCACCCACCAGCACCCCCCCCCCCCACCCCCAAGAACCCCCCCCCCACCCCTCAAAACCCCCCAGGAACCCCAACACTGAGCTCTGGGGGCCAACAGCAGCCCCCCAACCCCCCCCAACCCCCCCCAGGGGTCACCTCTATGAGCAGCAGCCGGGTGGGATTTGGGGTGCTGGGGGGGGGGTCCCACTCACTCCCACTGGGTGCAGCCAACTCCCCCCTCCCCCCCCACTCTGCTTCACTCATGGAATTGGGGGGGAGGGGAAATGACTGACCCCCCCACCCGAAAATGGGGGGGTCCCAACTTACCCCAGGGGTGCACTCACCTAAATCATCTGGAATGACAACCCCCCCCCAGCCCCCCCGGGGCAGGTGTGAGTCTCTGGGGGGGGGGGGGGAACCCCCTGGTTGGGTTTTGGGGGGGAATGGGGTTCTGGGGGGGGCACTAGGGGGGATGCTGGGGGGTCCCAGCACCTGGGGAGGAGGATAAGGGGGTTCCCAGGGCCTGGGGGGGGTAACGAGGTTTTGGGGGGGGGGGGGACTGGGGGGAGGGGATGCTTAGGGGAGGTCCCAGCACCGGGTTAGGGGGGTAACGGGGGGGGGGGGGTT
>NW_028168519.1:5000-26507 GCF_964237585.1 Gallinula chloropus | reverse complement strand
GGTTGCAGTTCGCGGCCCGAGAAGCACTCTCCGGCCATCATGCCCAACGTCCAGCAACAGCTCCCAAACCGAAGGAGCCAGGACCCAAAGACCTAGCTGGCCTGAAGAGTCCCCAGGGGGCCCCCAAACAGCCCCTCTCCATTTGGGTCTGGGGGCTTTCGTTGGGCCGGGAACCTGGGAGATACCTGCAAGTTTGCAGTTCACGTACCGAGAAGCACTCTCCGGCCAACATGCCCAACGTCCAGCAACAGCTCCCAAACCGAAGGAGCCAGGACCCAAAGACCTAGCTGGCCTGAAGGGCCCCCAGGGGGCCCCCAAGCAGCCCCTCTCAATTTGGGTCTGGGGGCTTTCGTTGGGCATTGAGCCTGGGAGGTAACTGCAAGGTTGCAGTCCGCGGCCCGAGAAGCACTCTCCGGCCAACATGCCCAACTGCAGCAACAGCTCCCAAAGCGAAGGAGCCAGGACCCAAAGACCTAGCTGGCCTGAAGGGCCCCCAGGGGGCCCCCAAGCAGCCCCTCTCCATTTGGGTCTGGGGGCTTTCGTTGGGCCTGGGACCTGGGAGGTACCTGCAAGGTTGCAGTTCGAGGCCCGAGAAGCACTCTCCGGTCAACATGCCCAACGTCCAGCAACAGCTCCCAAACCAAAGGAGCCAGGACCCAAAGACCTAGCTGGCCTGAAGGGCCCCCAGGGGGCCCCCAAGCAGCCCCTCTCCATTTGGGTCTGGGGGCTTTCGTTGGGCCGGGGACATGGGAGGTACCTGCAAGGTTGCAGTTCGCAGCCCGAGAAGCACTCTCCGGCCAACATGCCCAACGTCCAGCAACAGCTCCCAAACCGAAGGAGCCAGGACCCAAAGACCTAGCTGGCCTGAAGAGTCCCCAGGGGGCCCCCAAACAGCCCCTCTCAATTTGGGTCTGGGGGCTTTCGTTGGGCATGGAACCTGGGAGGTACCTGCAAGGTTGCAGTTCGCAGCCTGAGAAGCACTCTCCGGCCAACATGCACAACTGCAGCAACAGCTCCCAAACCCAAGGAGCCAGGACCCAAAGACCTAGCTGGCCTGAAGAGTCCCCAGGGGGCCCCCAAACAGCCCCTCTCCATTTGGGTCTGGGGGCTTTCGTTGGGCCTGGGACCTGGGAGGTACCTGCAAGGTTGAAGTTCGCAGCCTGAGAAGCACTCTCCGGCCAACATGCCCAACGTCCAGCAACAGCTCCCAAACCGAAGGAGCCAGGACCCAACGACCTAGCTGGCCTGAAGGGCCCCCTGGGGGCCCCCAAACAGCCCCTCTCAATTTGGGTCTGGGGGCTTTCGTTGGGCATGGAACCTGGGAGCTACCTGCAAGGTTGCAGTTCGCAGCCCGAGAAGCACTCTCCGGCCAACATGCCCAACTGCAGCAACAGCTCCCAAACCGAAGGAGCCAGGACCCAAAGAAATAGCTGGCCTTAGGGTCCCCAGGGGGCCCGCAAGCAGCCCCTCTCAATTTGGGTCTGGGGGCTTTCGTTGGGCCGGGAACCTGGGAGTTGCCTGCAAGGTTGCAGTTCGCGGCCCGAGAAGCACTCTCCGGTCAACATGCCCAACGTCAAGCAACAGCTCCCAAACCCAAGGAGCCAGGACCCAAAGACCTAGCTGGCCTGAAGAGTCCCCAGGGGGCCCGCAAGCAGCCCCTCTCAATTTGGGTCTGGGGGCTTTCGTTGGGCCGGGAACCTGGGAGTTGCCTGCAAGGTTGCAGTTCGCGGCCCGAGAAGCACTCTCCGGTCAACATGCCCAACGTCAAGCAACAGCTCCCAAACCCAAGGAGCCAGGACCCAAAGACCTAGCTGGACTGAAGAGTCCCCAGGGGGCCCCCAAGCAGCCCCTCTCCATTTGGGTCTGGGGGCTTTCGTTGGGCCGGGAACCTGGGAGGTGCCTGCAAGGTTGCAGTTCGCGGCCCGAGAAGCACTCTCCGGCCAACATGCCCAACGTCCAGCAACAGCTCCCAAACCGAAGGAGCCAGGACCCAAAGACCTAGCTGGCCTGAAGGGCCCCCAGGGGGCCCCCAAGCAGCCCCTCTCCATTTGGGTCTGGGGGCTTTCGTTGGGCCGGGAACCTGGGAGGTACCTGCAAGGTTGCAGTTCGAGGCCCGAGAAGCATTCTCCGGCCAACATGCCCAACTGCAGCAACAGCTCCCAAACCGAAGGAGCCAGGACCCAAAGACCTAGCTGGCCTGAAGGGCCCCCAGGGGGCCCCCAAGCAGCCCCTCTCAATTTGGGTCTGGGGGCTTTCGTTGGGCCGGGGACATGGGAGGTACCTCCAAGGTTGCAGTTCGCAGCCCGAGAAGCACTCTCCGGTCAACATGCCCAACGTCCAGCAACAGCTCCCAAACCGAAGGAGCCAGGACCCAAAGACCTAGCTGGCCTGAAGGGCCCCCAGGGGGCCCCCAAGCAGCCCCTCTCCATTTGGGTCTGGGGGCTTTCGTTGGGCCGGGGACCTGGGAGGTACCTGCAAGGTTGCAGTTCGCGGCCCGAGAAGCACTCTCCCGCCAACATGCCCAACTGCAGCAACAGCTCCCAAACCGAAGGAGCCAGGACCCAAAGACCTAGCTGGCCTGAAGAGTCCCCAGGGGGCCCCCAAACAGCCCCTCTCCATTTGGGTCTGGGGGCTTTCGTTGGGCATGGAACCTGGGAGGTACCTGCAAGGTTGCAGTTCGCAGCCTGAGAAGCACTCTCCGGCCAACATGCCCAACGTCCAGCAACAGCTCCCAAACCGAAGGAGCCAGGACCCAAAGACCTAGCTGGCCTGAAGGGCCCCCTGGGGGCCCCCAAACAGCCCCTCTCCATTTGGGTCTGGGGGCTTTCGTTGGGCATGGAACCTGGGAGCTACCTGCAAGGTTGCAGTTCGCAGCCCGAGAAGCACTCTCCGGCCAACATGCACAACTGCAGCAACAGCTCCCAAACCGAAGGAGCCAGGACCCAAAGAAATAGCTGGCCTGGAGGGTCCCCAGGGGGCCCGCAAGCAGCCCCTCTCAATTTCGGTCTGGGGGCTTTCGTTGGGCCGGGAACCTGGGAGGTGCCTGCAAGGTTGCAGTTCGCGGCCCGAGAAGCACTCTCCGGTCAACATGCCCAACGTCCAGCAACAGCTCCCAAACCCAAGGAGCCAGGACCCAAAGACCTAGCTGGACTGAAGAGTCCCCAGGGGGCCCCCAAGCAGCCCCTCTCCATTTGGGTCTGGGGGCTTTCGTTGGGCCGGTAACCTGGGAGGTGCCTGCAAGGTTGCAGTTCGCGGCCCGAGAAGCACTCTCCAGCCAACATGCCCAACGTCCATCAACAGCTCCCAAACCGAAGGAGCCAGGACCCAAAGACCTAGCTGGCCTGAAGGGCCCCCAGGGGGCCCCCAAGCAGCCCCTCTCCATTTGGGTCTGGGGGCTTTCGTTGGGCCGGGAACCTGGGAGCTACCTGCAAGGTTGCAGTTCGCGGCCCGAGAAGCACTCTCCGGCCAACATGCCCAACTGCAGCAACAGCTCCCAAACCGAAGGAGCCAGGACCCAAAGACCTAGCTGGCCTGAAGGGCCCCCAGGGGGCCCCCAAGCAGCCCCTCTCCATTTGGGTCTGGGGGCTTCCGTTGGTCCGGGAACCTGGGAGGTACCTGCAAGGTTGCAGTTCGCAGCCCGAGAAGCACTCTCCGGCCAACATGCCCAACTGCAGCAACAGCTCCCAAACCGAAGGAGCCAGGACCCAAAGACCTAGATGGCCTGCTGTGTCCCCAGGGGGCCCGCAAGCAGCCCCTCTCCATTTGGGTCTGGGGGCTTTCGTTGGGCCGGGAACCTGGGAGGTGCCTGCAAGGTTGCAGGTCGCGGCCCGAGAAGCACTCTCCGGCCATCATGCCCAACGTCCAGCAGCAGCTCCCAAACCCAAGGAGCCAGGACCCAAAGACCTAGCTGGCCAGAAGAGTCCCCAGGGGGCCCCCAAACAGCCCCTCTCCATTTGGGTCTGGGGGCTTTCGTTGGGCCGGGAACCTGGGAGATACCTGCAAGGTTGCAGTTCACGTACCGAGAAGCACTCTCCGGCCAACATGCCCAACGTCCAGCAACAGCTCCCAAACCGAAGGAGCCAGGACCCAAAGACCTAGCTGGCCTGAAGGGCCCCCAGGGGGCCCCCAAGCAGCCCCTCTCAATTTGGGTCTGGGGGCTTTCGTTGGGCATTGAGCCTGGGAGGTAACTGCAAGGTTGCAGTTCGCGGCCCGAGAAGCACTCTCCGGCCAACATGCCCAACTGCAGCAACAGCTACCAAAACGAAGGAGCCAGGACCCAAAGACCTAGCTGGCCTGAAGGGCCCCCAGGGGGCCCCCAAGCAGCCCCTCTCCATTTGGGTCTGGGGGCTTTCGTTGGGCCTGGGACCTGGGAGGTACCTGCAAGGTTGCAGTTCGAGGCCCGAGAAGCACTCTCCGGTCAACATGCCCAACGTCCAGCAACAGCTCCCAAACCGAAGGAGCCAGGACCCAAAGACCTAGCTGGCCTGAAGGGCCCCCAGGGGGCCCCCAAGCAGCCCCTCTCCATTTGGGTCTGGGGGCTTTCGTTGGGCCGGGGACATGGGAGGTACCTGCAAGGTTGCAGTTCGCAGCCCGAGAAGCACTCTCCGGCCAACATGCCAAACGTCCAGCAACAGC
This sequence comes from Gallinula chloropus, assembly GCF_964237585.1. Classification (NCBI taxonomy): domain Eukaryota; kingdom Metazoa; phylum Chordata; class Aves; order Gruiformes; family Rallidae; genus Gallinula; species Gallinula chloropus. Next base: position 21,872 of record NW_028168519.1, on the reverse strand, counting down.
TCCCAAACCGAAGGAGCCAGGACCCAAAGACCTAGCTGGCCTGAAGAGTCCCCAGGGGGCCCCCAAACAGCCCCTCTCAATTTGGGTCTGGGGGCTTTCGTTGGGCATGGAACCTGGGAGGTACCTGCAAGGTTGCAGTTCGCAGCCTGAGAAGCACTCTCCGGCCAACATGCACAACCGCAGCAACAGCTCCCAAACCCAAGGAGCCAGGACCCAAAGACCTAGCTGGCCTGAAGAGTCCCCAGGGGGCCCCCAAACAGCCCCTCTCAATTTGGGTCTGGGGGCTTTCGTTGGGCCTGGGACCTGGGAGGTACCTGCAAGGTTGAAGTTCGCAGCCTGAGAAGCACTCTCCGGCCAACATGCCCAACGTCCAGCAACAGCTCCCAAACCGAAGGAGCCAGGACCCAACGACCTAGCTGGCCTGAAGGGCCCCCTGGGGGCCCCCAAAAAGCCCCTCTCAATTTGGGTCTGGGGGCTTTCGTTGGGCATGGAACCTGGGAGCTACCTGCAAGGTTGCAGTTCGCAGCCCGAGAAGCACTCTCCGGCCAACATGCCCAACTGCAGCAACAGCTCCCAAACCGAAGGAGCCAGGACCCAAAGAAATAGCTGGCCTTAGGGTCCCCAGGGGGCCCGCAAGCAGCCCCTCTCAATTTGGGTCTGGGGGCTTTCGTTGGGCCGGGAACCTGGGAGTTGCCTGCAAGGTTGCAGTTCGCGGCCCGAGAAGCACTCTCCGGTCAACATGCCCAACGTCAAGCAACAGCTCCCAAACCCAAGGAGCCAGGACACAAAGACCTAGCTGGACTGAAGAGTCCCCAGGGGGCCCCCAAGCAGCCCCTCTCCATTTGGGTCTGGGGGCTTTCGTTGGGCCGGGAACCTGGGAGGTGCCTGCAAGGTTGCAGTTCGCGGCCCGAGAAGCACTCTCCGGCCAACATGCCCAACGTCCAGCAACAGCTCCCAAACCGAAGGAGCCAGGACCCAAAGACCTAGCTGGCCTGAAGGGCCCCCAGGGGGCCCCCAAGCAGCCCCTCTCCATTTGGGTCTGGGGGCTTTCGTTGGGCCGGGAACCTGGGAGGTACCTGCAAGGTTGCAGTTCGAGGCCCGAGAAGCATTCTCCGGCCAACATGCCCAACTGCAGCAACAGCTCCCAAACCGAAGGAGCCAGGACCCAAAGACCTAGCTGGCCTGAAGGGCCCCCAGGGGGCCCCCAAGCAGCCCCTCTCCATTTGGGTCTGGGGGCTTTCGTTGGGCCGGGGACATGGGAGGTACCTCCAAGGTTGCAGTTCGCAGCCCGAGAAGCACTCTCCGGTCAACATGCCCAACGTCCAGCAACAGCTCCCAAACCGAAGGAGCCAGGACCCAAAGACCTAGCTGGCCTGAAGGGCCCCCAGGGGGCCCCCAAGCAGCCCCTCTCAATTTGGGTCTGGGGGCTTTCGTTGGGCCGGGGACCTGGGAGGTACCTGCAAGGTTGCAGTTCGCGGCCCGAGAAGCACTCTCCGGCCAACATGCCCAACTGCAGCAACAGCTCCCAAACCGAAGGAGCCAGGACCCAAAGACCTAGCTGGCCTGAAGAGTCCCCAGGGGGCCCCCAAACAGCCCCTCTCCATTTGGGTCTGGGGGCTTTCGTTGGGCATGGAACCTGGGAGGTACCTGCAAGGTTGCAGTTCGCAGCCTGAGAAGCACTCTCCGGCCAACATGCCCAACGTCCATCAACAGCTCCCAAACCGAAGGAGCCAGGACCCAAAGACCTAGCTGGCCTGAAGGGCCCCCTGGGGGCCCCCAAACAGCCCCTCTCAATTTGGGTCTGGGGGCTTTCCTTGGGCCGGGAACCTGGGAGCTACCTGCAAGGTTGCAGTTCGCGGCCCGAGAAGCACTCTCCGGCCAACATGCCCAACTGCAGCAACAGCTCCCAAAGCGAAGGAGCCAGGACCCAAAGACCTAGCTGGCCTGAAGGGCCCCCAGGGGGCCCCCAAGCAGCCCCTCTCCATTTGGGTCTGGGGGCTTCCGTTGGTCCGGGGACATGGGAGGTACCTGCAAGGTTGCAGTTCGCAGCCCGAGAAGCACTCTCCGGCCAACATGCCCAACGTCCAGCAACAGCTCCCAAACCGAAGGAGCCAGGACCCAAAGACCTAGCTGGCCTGAAGGGCCCCCAGGGGGCCCCCAAGCAGCCCCTCTCCATTTGGGTCTGGGGGCTTTCGTTGGGCCGGGGACCTGGGAGGTACCTGCAAGTTTGCAGTTCGCAGCCCGAGAAGCACTCTCCGGTCAACATGCCCAACGTCCAGCAACAGCTCCCAAACCGAAGGAGCCAGGACCCAAAGACCTAGCTGGCCTGAAGGGTCCCCAGGGGGCCCCCAAACAGCACCTCCCCATTTGGGTCTGGGGGCTTTCGTTGCGCATGGCGTCTGGGAGGTACCTGCAAGGTTGCAGTTCGCGGCCCGAGAAGCACTCTCCGGCCAACATGCCCAACTGCAGCAACAGCTCCCAAACCGAAGGAGCCAGGACCCAAAGACCTAGCTGGCCTGAAGAGTCCCCAGGGGGCCCCCAAACAGCCCCTCTCCATTTGGGTCTGGGGGCTTTCGTTGGGCATGGAACCTGGGAGGTACCTGCAAGGTTGCAGTTCGCAGCCTGAGAAGCACTCTCCGGCCAACATGCCCAACGTCCAGCAACAGCTCCCAAACCGAAGGAGCCAGGACCCAAAGACCTAGCTGGCCTGAAGGGCCCCCTGGGGGCCCCCAAACAGCCCCTCTCAATTTGGGTCTGGGGGCTTTCGTTGGGCATGGAACCTGGGAGCTACCTGCAAGGTTGCAGTTCGCAGCCCGAGAAGCACTCTCCGGCCAACATGCACAACTGCAGCAACAGCTCCCAAACCGAAGGAGCCAGGACCCAAAGAAATAGCTGGCCTGGAGGGTCCCCAGGGGGCCCCCAAGCAGCCCCTCTCAATTTGGGTCTGGGGGCTTTCGTTCGGCCGGGAACCTGGGAGGTGCCTGCAAGGTTGCAGTTCGCAGCCCGAGAAGCACTCTCCGGTCAACATGCCCAACGTCCAGCAACAGCTCCCAAACCCAAGGAGCCAGGACCCAAAGACCTAGCTGGCCTGAAGAGTCCCCAGGGGGCCCGCAAGCAGCCCCTCTCCATTTGGGTCTGGGGGCTTTCCTTGGGCCGGGAACCTGGGAGGTGCCTGCAAGGTTGCAGTTCGCGGCCCGAGAAGCACTCTCCGGCCAACATGCCCAACGTCCAGCAACAGCTCCCAAACCCAAGGAGCCAGGACCCAAAGACCTAGCTGGCCTGAAGAGTCCCCAGGGGGCCCCCAAACAGCCCCTCTCCATTTGGGTCTGGGGACTTTCGTTGGGCCGGGAACCTGGGAGGTACCTGCAAGGTTGCAGTTCACGGCCCGAGAAGCACTCTTCGGCCAACATGCCCAACGTCCAGCAACAGCTCCCAAACCGAAGGAGCCAGGACCCAAAGACCTAGATGGCCTGAAGGGGCCCCAGGGGACCCCAAACAGCCCCTCTCCATTTGGGTCTGGGGGCTTTCGTTGGGCCAGGAACCTGGGAGGTACCTGCAAGGTTGCAGTTCGTGGCCCGAGAAGCACTCTCCGGCCAACATGCCCAACTGCAGAAACAGCTCCCAAAGCGAAGGAGCCAGGACCCAAAGACCTAACTGGCCTGAAGGGCCCCCAGGGGGCCCCCAAGCAGCCCCTCTCAATTTGGGTCTGGGGGCTTTCGTTGGGCCTGGGACATGGGAGGTACCTGCAAGGTTGCAGTTCGCAGCCCGAGAAGCACTCTCCGGCCAACATGCCCAACGTCCAGCAACAGCTCCCAAAGCGAAGGAGCCAGGACCCAAAGACCTAGCTGGCCTGAAGGGCCCCCAGGGGGCCCCCAAGCAGCCCCTCTCCATTTGGGTCTGGGGGCTTTCGTTGGGCCGGGTACCTGGGAGATACCTGCAAGGTTGCAGTTCGAGGCCCGAGAAGCACTCTCCGGCCAACATGCCCAACGTCCAGCAACAGCTCCCAAACCGAAGGAGCCAGGACCCAAAGACCTAGCTGGCCTGAAGGGCCCCCTGGGGGCCCCCAAACAGCCCCTCTCAATTTGGGTCTGGGAGCTTTCGTTGGGCCGGGAACCTGGGAAGTGCCTGCAAGGTTGCAGTGCGCGGCCCGAGAAGCACTCTCCGGCCAACATGCCCAACGTCCAGCAACAGCTCCCAAACCGAAGGAGCCAGGACCCAAAGACCTAGCTGGCCTGAAGAGTCCCCAGGGGGCCCCCAAACAGCCCCTCTCAATTTGGGTCTGGGGGCTTTCGTTGGGCATGGAACCTGGGAGGTACCTGCAAGGTTGCAGTTCGCAGCCTGAGAAGCACTCTCCGGCCAACATGCCCAACGTCCAGCAACAGCTCCCAAACCGAAGGAGCCAGGACCCAAAGACCTAGCTGGCCTGAAGGGCCCCCAGGGGGCCCCCAATCAGCCCCTCTCCATTTGGGTCTGGGGGCTTTCGTTGGGCCGGGAACCTGGGAGCTACCTACAAGGTTGCAGTTCGCGGCCCGAGAAGCACTCTCCGGCCAACATGCCCAACGTCCAGCAACAGCTCCCAAACCGATGGAGCCAGGACCCAAAGACCTAGCTGGCCTGAAGGGTCCCCAGGGGGCCCCCAAACAGCCCCTCTCCATTTGGGTCTGGGGGCTTTCGTTGGGCCGGGAACCTGGGAGCTACCTGCAAGGTTGCAGTTCACGGCCCGAGAACCACTCTCCGGCCAACATGCCCAACTGCAGCAACAGCTCCCAAACCGAAGGAGCCAGGACCCAAAGACCTAGCTGGCCTGAAGGGCCCCCAGGGGGCCCCCAAGCAGCCCCTCTCCATTTGGGTCTGGGGGCTTTCGTTGGGCCTGGGACCTGGGAGATACCTGCAAGGTTGCAGTTCGCAGCCCGAGAAGCACTCTCCGGTCAACATGCCCAACGTCCAGCAACAGCTCCCAAACCGAAGGAGCCAGGACCCAAAGACCTAGCTGACCTGAAGGGCCCTCAGGGGGCCCCCAAGCAGCCCCTCTCAATTTGGATCTGGGGGCTTTCGCTGGGCCTGGGACCTGGGAGCTACCTGCAAGGTTGCAGTTCGCAGCCCGAGAAGCACTCTCCGGTCAACATGCCAAACGTCCAGCAACAGCTCCCAAACCGAAGGAGCCAGGACCCAAAGACCTAGCTGGCCTGAAGGGCCCCCAGGGGGCCCCCAAGCAGCCCCTCTCTATTTGGGTCTGGGGGCTTTCGTTGGGCCGGGGACATGGGAGGTACCTGCATGGTTGCAGTTCGCAGCCCGAGAAGCAATCTCCGGCCAACATGCCCAACGTCCAGCAACAGCTCCCAAACCCAAGGAGCCAGGACCCAAAGACCTAGCTGGCCTGAAGAGTCCCCAGGGGGCCCCCAAGCAGCCCCTCTCAATTTGGGTCTGGGGGCTTTCGTTGGGCCAGGATCCTGGGAGCTACCTGCAAGGTTGCAGTTCACGGCCCGAGAAGCACTCTCCGGCCAACATGCCCAACGTCCAGCAACAGCTCCCAAACCGAAGGAGCCAGGACCCAAAGACCTAGCTGGCCTGAAGGGGCCCCAGGGGGCCCCCAAACAGCCCCTCTCCATTTGGGTCTGGGGACTTTCGTTGGGCCGGGGACCTGGGAGGTACCTGCAAGGTTGCAGTGCGCGGCCCGAGAAGCACTCTCCGGCCAACATGCCCAACGTCCAGCAACAGCTCCCAAACCGAAGGAGCCAGGACCCAAAGACCTAGCTGGCCTGAAGGGCCCCCAGGGGGCCCCCAAGCAGCCCCTCTCCATTTGGGTCTGGGGGCTTTCGTTGGGCCGGGAACCTGGGAGCTACCTGCAAGGTTGCAGTTCGCGGCCCGAGAAGCACTCTCCGGCCAACATGCCCAACGTCCAGCAACAGCTCCCAAACCGAAGGAGCCAGGACCCAAAGACCTAGCTGGCCTGAAGAGTCCCCAGGGGGGCCCCAAACAGCCCCTCTCAATTTGGGTCTGGGGGCTTTCGTTGGGCATGGAACCTGGGAGGTACCTGCAAGGTTGCAGTTCGCGGTCCGAGAAGCACTCTCCGGCCAACATGCCCAACTGCAGCAACAGCTCCCAAACCGAAGGAGCCAGGACCCAAAGACCTAGCTGGCCTGAAGGGCCCCCAGGGGGCCCCCAAGCAGCCCCTCTCCATTTGGGTCTGGGGGCTTTCGTTGGGCCGGGGACCTGGGAGGTACCTGCAAGGTTGCAGTTCACGGCCCGAGAACCACTCTCCGGCCAACATGCCCAACGTCCAGCAACAGCTCCCAAACCGAAGGAGCCAGGACCCAAAGACCTAGCTGGCCTGAAGTGGCCCCAGGGGGTCCCCAAGCAGCCCCTCTCCATTTGGGTCTGGGGGCTTTCGTTGGGCCGGGAACCTGGGAGCTACCTGCAAGGTTGCAGTTCACGGCCCGAGAACCACTCTCCGGCCAACATGACCATCTGCAGCAACAGCTCCCAAACCGAAGGAGCCAGGACCCAAAGACCTAGCTGGCCTGAAGGGCCCCCAGGGGGCCCCCAAGCAGCCCCTCTCCATTTGGGTCTGGGGGCTTTCGTTGGGCCTGGGACCTGGGAGATACCTGCAAGGTTGCAGTTCGCAGCCCGAGAAGCACTCTCCGGTCAACATGCCCAACGTCCAGCAACAGCTCCCAAACCGAAGGAGCCAGGACCCAAAGACCTAGCTGGCCTGAAGGGCCCCCTGGGGGCCCCCAAACAGCCCCTCTCCATTTGGGTCTGGGGGCTTTCGTTGGGCATGGAACCTGGGAGCTACCTGCAAGGTTGCAGTTCGCAGCCCGGGAAGCACTCTCCGGTCAACATGCACAACTGCAGCAACAGCTCCCAAACCGAAGGAGCCAGGACCCAAAGAAATAGCTGGCCTGGAGGGTCCCCAGGGGGCCCGCAAGCAGCCCCTCTCAATTTCGGTCTGGGGGCTTTCGTTGGGCCGGGAACCTGGGAGGTGCCTGCAAGGTTGCAGTTCGCGGCCCGAGAAGCACTCTCCGGTCAACATGCCCAACGTCCAGCAACAGCTCCCAAACCCAAGGAGCCAGGACCCAAAGACCTAGCTGGACTGAAGAGTCCCCAGGGGGCCCCCAAGCAGCCCCTCTCCATTTGGGTCTGGGGGCTTTCGTTGGGCCGGTAACCTGGGAGGTGCCTGCAAGGTTGCAGTTCGCGGCCCGAGAAGCACTCTCCAGCCAACATGCCCAACGTCCATCAACAGCTCCCAAACCGAAGGAGCCAGGACCCAAAGACCTAGCTGGCCTGAAGGGCCCCCAGGGGGCCCCCAAGCAGCCCCTCTCCATTTGGGTCTGGGGGCTTTCGTTGGGCCGGGGACCTGGGAGCTACCTGCAAGGTTGCAGTTCGCGGCCCGAGAAGCACTCTCCGGCCAACATGCCCAACTGCAGCAACAGCTCCCAAACCGAAGGAGCCAGGACCCAAAGACCTAGCTGGCCTGAAGGGCCCCCAGGGGGCCCCCAAGCAGCCCCTCTCCATTTGGGTCTGGGGGCTTCCGTTGGTCCGGGGACATGGGAGGTACCTGCAAGTTTGCAGTTCGCAGCCCGAGAAGCACTCTCCGGCCAACATGCCCAACGTGCAGCAACAGCTCCCAAACTGAAGGAGCCAGGACCCAAAGACCTAGCTGGCCTGAAGGGCCCCCAGGGGGCCCCCAAGCAGCCCCTCTCCATTTGGGTCTGGGGGCTTTCGTTGGGCCGGGGACCTGGGAGCTACCTGCAAGGTTGCAGTTCGCGGCCCGAGAAGCACTCTCCGGCCAACATGCCCAACTGCAGCAACAGCTCCCAAACCGAAGGAGCCAGGACCCAAAGACCTAGCTGGCCTGAAGGGCCCCCAGGGGGCCCCCAAGCAGCCCCTCTCCATTTGGGTCTGGGAGCTTTCGTTGGGCCGGGGACCTGGGAGGTACCTGCAAGGTTGCAGTTCGCAGCCTGAGAAGCACTCTCCGGCCAACATGCCCAACGTCCAGCAACAGCTCCCAAACCGAAGGAGCCAGGACCCAAAGACCTAGCTGGCCTGAAGGGCCCCCAGGGGGCCCCCAATCAGCCCCTCTCCATTTGGGTCTGGGGGCTTTCGTTGGGCCGGGAACCTGGGAGCTACCTACAAGGTTGCAGTTCGCGGCCCGAGAAGCACTCTCCGGCCAACATGACCAACTGCAGCAACAGCTCCCAAACCGATGGAGCCAGGACCCAAAGACCTAGCTGGCCTGAAGGGTCCCCAGGGGGCCCCCAAACAGCCCCTCTCCATTTGGGTCTGGGGGCTTTCGTTGGGCCGGGAACCTGGGAGCTACCTGCAAGGTTGCAGTTCACGGCCCGAGAACCACTCTCCGGCCAACATGCCCAACTGCAGCAACAGCTCCCAAACCGAAGGAGCCAGGACCCAAAGACCTAGCTGGCCTGAAGGGCCCCCAGGGGGCCCCCAAGCAGCCCCTCTCCATTTGGGTCTGGGGGCTTTCGTTGGGCCTGGGACCTGGGAGATACCTGCAAGGTTGCAGTTCGCAGCCCGAGAAGCACTCTCCGGTCAACATGCCCAACGTCCAGCAACAGCTCCCAAACCGAAGGAGCCAGGACCCAAAGACCTAGCTGACCTGAAGGGCCCTCAGGGGGCCCCCAAGCAGCCCCTCTCAATTTGGATCTGGGGGCTTTCGTTGGGCCTGGGACCTGGGAGCTACCTGCAAGATTGCAGTTCGCAGCCCGAGAAGCACTCTCCGGTCAACATGCCAAACGTCCAGCAACAGCTCCCAAACCGAAGGAGCCAGGACCCAAAGACCTAGCTGGCCTGAAGGGCCCCCAGGGGGCCCCCAAGCAGCCCCTCTCTATTTGGGTCTGGGGGCTTTCGTTGGGCCGGGGACATGGGAGGTACCTGCATGGTTGCAGTTCGCAGCCCGAGAAGCAATCTCCGGCCAACATGCCCAACGTCCAGCAACAGCTCCCAAACCGAAGGAGCCAGGACCCAAAGACCTAGCTGGCCTGAAGAGTCCCCAGGGGGCCCCCAAGCAGCCTCTCTCAATTTGGGTCTGGGGGCTTTCGTTGGGCCGGGATCCTGGGAGCTACCTGCAAGGTTGCAGTTCACGGCCCGAGAAGCACTCTCCGGCCAACATGCCCAACGTCCAGCAACAGCTCCCAAACCGAAGGAGCCAGGACCCAAAGACCTAGCTGGCCTGAAGGGGCCCCAGGGGGCCCCCAAACAGCCCCTCTCCATTTGGGTCTGGGGACTTTCGTTGGGCCGGGGACCTGGGAGGTACCTGCAAGGTTGCAGTGCGCGGCCCGAGAAGCACTCTCCGGCCAACATGCCCAACGTCCAGCAACAGCTCCCAAACCGAAGGAGCCAGGACCCAAAGACCTAGCTGGCCTGAAGGGCCCCCAGGGGGCCCCCAAGCAGCCCCTCTCCATTTGGGTCTGGGGGCTTTCGTTGGGCCGGGAACCTGGGAGCTACCTGCAAGGTTGCAGTTCGCGGCCCGAGAAGCACTCTCCGGCCAACATGCCCAACTGCAGCAACAGCTCCCAAACCGAAGGAGCCAGGACCCAAAGACCTAGCTGGCCTGAAGGGCCCCCAGGGGGCCCCCAAGCAGCCCCTCTCAATTTTGGTCTGGGGGCTTTCGTTGTGCCGGGGACATGGGAGGTACCTGCAAGGTTGCAGTTCGCAGCCCGAGAAGCACTCTCCGGTCAACATGCCCAACGTCCAGCAACAGCTCCCAAACTGAAGGAGCCAGGATCCAAAGACCTAGCTGGCCTGAAGGGCCCCCAGGGGGCCCCCAAACAGCCCCTCTCAATTTGGGTCTGGGGGCTTTCGTTGGGCCGGGAACCTGGGAGGTACCTGCAAGGTTGCAGTTCGCGGTCCGAGAAGCACTCTCCGGCCAACATGCCCAACTGCAGCAACAGCTCCCAAACCGAAGGAGCCAGGACCCAAAGACCTAGCTGGCCTGAAGGGCCCCCAGGGGGCCCGCAAGCAGCCCCTCTCCATTTGGGTCTGGGGGCTTTCGTTGGGCCGGGGACCTGGGAGGTACCTGCAAGGTTGCAGTTCACGGCCCGAGAACCACTCTCCGGCCAACATGCCCAACGTCCAGCAACAGCTCCCAAACCGAAGGAGCCAGGACCCAAAGACCTAGCTGGCCTGAAGTGGCCCCAGGGGGTCCCCAAGCAGCCCCTCTCCATTTGGGTCTGGGGGCTTTCGTTGGGCCGGGAACCTGGGAGGTACCTGCAAGGTTGCAGTTCGAGGCCCGAGAAGCACTCTCCGGCCAACATGCCCAACGTTCAGCAACAGCTCCCAAAGCGAAGGAGCCAGGACCCAAAGACCTAGCTGGCCTGAAGGGCCCCCTGGGGGCCCCCAAACAGCCCCTCTCAATTTGGGTCTGGGGGCTTTCGTTGGGCCGGGAACCTGGGAAGTACCTGCAAGGTTGCAGTGCGCGGCCCGAGAAGCACTCTCCGGCCAACATGCCCAACGTCCAGCAACAGCTCCCAAACCGAAGGAGCCAGGACCCAAAGACCTAGCTGGCCTGAAGAGTCCCCAGGGGGCCCCCAAACAGCCCCTCTCAATTTGGGTCTGGGGGCTTTCGTTGGGCATGGAACATGGGAGGTACCTGCAAGGTTGCAGTTCGCAGCCTGAGAAGCACTCTCCGGCCAACATGCCCAACGTCCAGCAACAGCTCCCAAAGCGAAGGAGCCAGGACCCAAAGACCTAGCTGGCCTGAAGGGCCCCCAGGGGGCCCCCAAGCAGCCCCTCTCAATTTGGGTCTGGGGGCTTTCGTTGGGCCGGGAACCTGGGAGCTACCTGCAAGGTTGCAGTTCGCGGCCCGAGAAGCACTCTCCGGCCAACATGCCCAACTGCAGCAACAGCTCCCAAACCGAAGGAGCCAGGACCCAAAGACCTAGCTGGCCTGAAGGGGCCCCAGGGGGCCCCCAAGCAGCCCCTCTCCATTTGGGTCTGGGGGCTTTCGTTGGTCCGGGAACCTGGGAGCTACCTGCAAGGTTGCAGTTCACGGCCCGAGAACCACTCTCCGGCCAACATGATCATCTGCAGCAACAGCTCCCAAACCGAAGGAGCCAGGACCCAAAGACCTAGCTGGCCTGAAGGGCCCCCAGGGGGCCCCCAAGCAGCCCCTCTCCATTTGGGTCTGGGGGCTTTCGTTGGGCCGGGAACCTGGGAGGTACCTGCAAGTTTGCAGTTCGCAGCCCGAGAAGCACTCTCCGGTCAACATGCCCAACGTCCAGCAACAGCTCCCAAACCGAAGGAGCCAGGACCCAAAGACCTAGCTGGACTGAAGGGTCCCCATGGGGGCCCCCAAACAGCCCCTCCCCATTTGGGTCTGGGGGCTTTCGTTGGGCATGGAGTCTGGGAGGTACCTGCCAGGTTGCAGTTCGCGGCCCGAGAAGCACTCTCCGGCCAACATGCCCAACTGCAGAAACAGCTCCCAAACCGAAGGAGTCAGGACCCAAAGACCTAGCTGTCCTGGAGTGTCCCCAGGGGGCCCGCAAGCAGCCCCTCTCCATTTGGGTCTGGGGGCTTTCGTTGGGCCGGGAACCTGGGAGGTGCCTGCAAGGTTGCAGTTCGCGGCCCGAGAAGCACTCTCCGGCCATCATGCCCAACGTCCAGCAACAGCTCCCAAACCGAAGGAGCCAGGACCCAAAGACCTAGCTGGCCTGAAGGGCCCCCAGGGGGCCCCCAAGCAGCCCCTCTCAATTTTGGTCTGGGGGCTTACGTTGGGCCGGGGATCTGGGAGGTACCTGCAAGGTTGCAGTTCGCAGCCCGAGAAGCACTCTCCGGTCAACATGCCCAACGTCCAGCAACAGCTCCCAAACCGAAGGAGCCAGGACCCAAAGACCTAGCTGGCCTGAAGGGCCCCCAGGGGGTCCCCAAGCAGCCCCTCTCAATTTGGGTCTGGGGGCTTTCGTTGGGCCGGGGACATGGGAGGTACCTGCAAGGTTGCAGTTCGCATCCCGAGAATCACTCTCCGGCCAACATGCCCAACGTCCAGCAACAGCTCCCAAACCAAAGGAGCCAGGACCCAAAGACCTAGCTGGCCTGAAGGGGCCCCAGGGGGCCCCCAAACAGCCCCTCTCCATTTGGGTCTGGGGGCTTTCGTTGGGCCGGGAACCTGGGAGGTACCTGCAAGGTTGCAGTTCGCAGCCTGAGAAGCACTCTCCGGCCAGCATGCCCAACGTCCAGCAACAGCTCCCAAACCGAAGGAGCCAGGACCCAAAGACCTAGCTGGCCTGAAGGGCCCCCAGGGGGCCCCCAAGCAGCCCCTCTCCATTTGGGTCTGGGGGCTTTCGTTGGGCCGGGAACCTGGGAGGTACCTGCAAGGTTGCAGTTCGCGGCCCGAGAAGCACTCTCCGGCCAACATGCCCAACTGCAGCAACAGCTCCCAAACCGAAGGAGCCAGGACCCAAAGACCTAGCTGGCCTGAAGGGCCCCCAGGGGGCCCCCAAGCAGCCCCTCTCCATTTGGGTCTGGGGGCTTTCGTTGGGCCGGGGACCTGGGAGGTACCTGCAAGGTTGCAGTTCGCAGCCCGAGAAGCACTCTCCGGTCAACATGCCCAACTGCAGCAACAGCTCCCAATCCGAAGGAGCCAGGACCCAAAGACCTAGCTGGCCTGAAGGGCCCCCAGGGTGCCCCCAAACAGCCCCTCTCCATTTGGGTCTGGGGGCTTTCGTTGGGCCTGGGAACTGGGAGTTACCTGCAAGGTTGCAGTTCGCAGCCTGAGAAGCACTCTCCGGCCAACATGCCCAACGTCCAGCAACAGCTCCCAAACCGAAGGAGCCAGGACCCAAAGACCTAGCTGGCCTGAAGGGCCCCCAGAAGGCCACCAAGCAGCCCCTCTCCATTTGGGTCTGGGGGCTTTCGTTGGGCATGGAACCTGGGAGCTACCTGCAAGGTTGCAGTTCGCGGCCCGAGAAGCACTCTCCGGCCAACATGCCCAACTGCAGCAACAGCTCCCAAACCGAAGGAGCCAGGACCCAAAGACCTAGCTGGCCTGAATGGCCCCCAGGGGGCCCCCCAGCAGCCCCTCTCCATTTGGGTCTGGGGGCTTTCGTTGGGCCGGGGACCTGGGAGGTACCTGCAAGGTTGCAGTTCGCAGCCCGAGAAGCACTCTCCGGTCAACATGCCCAACTGCAGCAACAGCTCCCAATCCGAAGGAGCCAGGACCCAAAGACCTAGCTGGCCTGAAGGGCCCCCAGGGTGCCCCCAAGCAGCCCCTCTCCATTTGGGTCTGGGGGCTTTCGTTGGGCCGGGGACCTGGGAGGTACCTGCAAGGTTGCAGTTCGCAGCCCGAGAAGCACTCTCCGGTCAACATGCCCAACGTCCAGCAACAGCTCCCAAACCGAAGGAGCCAGGACCCAAAGACCTAGCTGGCCTGAAGGGCCCCCAGGGGGCCCGCAAGCAGCCCCTCTCAATTTTGGTCTGGGGGCTTTCGTTGGGCATGGAGTCTGGGAGGTACCTGCAAGGTTGCAGTTCGCGGCCCGAGAAGCACTCTCCGGCCAACATGCCCAACTGCAGCAACAGCTCCCAAACCGAAGGAGTCAGGACCCAAAGACCTAGCTGGCCTGGAGTGTCCCCAGGGGGCCCGCAAGCAGCCCCTCTCAATTTTGGTCTGGGGGCTTTCGTTGGGCCGGGAACCTGGGAGGTGCCTGCAAGGTTGCAGTTCGCGGCCCGAGAAGCACTCTCCGGCCATCATGCCCAACGTCCAGCAACAGCTCCCAAACCCAAGGAGCCAGGACCCAAAGACCTAGCTGGCCTGAAGAGTCCCCAGGGGGCCCCCAAACAGCCCCTCTCCATTTGGGTCTGGGGGCTTACGTTGGGCCGGGAACCTGGGAGCTACCTTCAAGGTTGCAGTTCACGGCCCGAGAAGCACTCTCCGGCCAACATGCCCAACGTCCAGCAACAGCTCCCAAAGCGAAGGAGCCAGGACCCAAAGACCTAGCTGGCCTGAAGGGGCCCCAGGGGGCCCCCAAACAGCCCCTCTCCATTTGGGTCTGGGGGTTTCGTTGGGCCGGGAACCTGGGAGAAACCTGCAAGGTTGCAGTTCGCGTCCCGAGAAGCACTCTCCGGCCAACATGCACAACTGCAGCAACAGCTCCCAAACTGAAGGAGCCAGGACCCAAAGACCTAGCTGGCCTGAAGGGCCCCCAGGGGGCCCCCAAGCAGCCCCTCTCCATTTGGGTCTGGGGGCTTTCGTTGGGCCGGGGACATGGGAGGTACCTGCAAGGTTGCAGTTCGCAGCCCGAGAAGCACTCTCCGGCCAACATGCCCAACGTCCAGCAACAGCTCCCAAACCGAAGGAGCCAGGACCCAAAGACCTAGCTGGCCTGGAGTGTCCCCAGGGGGCCCGCAAGCAGCCCCTCTCAATTTTGGTCTGGGGACTTTCGTTGGGCCGGGAACCTGGGAGGTACCTGCAAGGTTGCAGTTCGCGGCCCGAGAAGCACTCTCCGGCCATCATGCCCAACGTCCAGCAACAGCTCCCAAACCGAAGGAGCCAGGACCCAAAGACCTAGCTGGCCTGAATGTCACCAGGGGGCCCCCAAACAGACCCTCTCCATTTGGGTCTGGGGGCTTTCGTTGGGCCGGGAACCTGGGAGCTACCTGCAAGTTTGCAGTTCACGGCCCGAGAAGCACTCTCCGGCCAACATGCCCAACTGCAGCAACAGCTCCCAAACCGAAGGAGCCAGGACCCAAAGACCTAGCTGGCCTGAAGGGCCCCCAGGGGGCCCCCAAGCAGCCCCTCTCCATTTGGGTCTGGGGGCTTTCGTTGGGCCGGGGACCTGGGAGGTACCTGCAAGTTTGAAGTTCGCAGCCCGAGAAGCACTCTCCGGTCAACATGCCCAACGTCCAGCAACAGCTCCCAAACCGAAGGAGCCAGGACCCAAAGACCTAGCTGGACTGAAGTGTACCCAGGGGGCCCCCAAACAGCCCCTCTCCATTTGGGTCTGGGGGCTTTCGTTGGGCATGGAGTCTGGGAGGTACCTGCAAGGTTGCAGTTCGCGGCCCGAGAAGCACTCTCCGGCCAACATGCCCAACTGCAGCAACAGCTCCCAAACCGAAAGAGTCAGGACCCAAAGACCTAGCTGGCCTGGAGTGTCCCCAGGGGGCCCCCAAGCAGCCCCTCTCAATTTGGGTCTGGGGGCTTTCGTTGGGCCGGGAACCTGGGAGGTGCCTGCAAGGTTGCAGTTCGCGGCCCGAGAAGCACTCTCCGGCCATCATGCCCAACGTCCAGCAACAGCTCCCAAACCCAAGGAGCCAGGACCCAAAGACCTAGCTGGCCTGAAGAGTCCCCAGGGGGCCCCCAAACAGCCCCTCTCCATTTGGGTCTGGGGGCTTTCGTTGGGCCGGGAACCTGGGAGCTACCTGCAAGGTTGCAGTTCGCGGCCCGAGAAGCACTCTCCGGCCAACATGCCCAACTGCAGCAACAGCTCCCAAACCGAAGGAGCCAGGACCCAAAGACCTAGCTGGCCTGAAGGGCCCCCAGGGGGCCCCCAAGCAGCCCCTCTCCATTTGGGTCTGGGGGCTTTTGTTGGGCCGGGAACCTGGGAGCTACCTGCAAGGTTGCATTTCACGGCCCGAGAAGCACTCTCCGGCCAACATGCCCAACGTCCAGCAACAGCTCCCAAACCGAAGGAGCCAGGACCCAAAGCCCTAGCTGGCCTGAAGGGTCTTCAGGGGACCCCAAACAGCCCCTCTCCATTTGGGTCTGGGGGCTTTCGTTGGGCCGGGAACCTGGGAGCTACCTGCAAGGTTGCAGTTCGCGGCCCGAGAAGCACTCTGCGGCCAACATGCCCAACTGCAGCAACAGCTCCCAAACCGAAGGAGCCAGGACCCAAAGACCTAGCTGGCCTGAAGGGCCCCCAGGGGGCCCCCAAGCAGCCCCTCTCAATTTGGGTCTGGGGGCTTTCTTTGGGCCTGGGACCTGGGAGCTACCTGCAAGGTTGCAGTTCGAGGCCCTGTGACGGAAAGACACTGAACCACAGGCTTTTAAAATAGAATTAATAGTAATTTATTCTAAGAAAAAAAACCAGAATGCAGATTCAGTACGTCACTTGCAGGTTATTGTTGGATACAATGGGGAATTCACTATTGCAGTTTGGAAGTATGACCACACTGATTACAATCACAAAAGATCCACAAAATACTCTTACTACAACCACTGTGGCTTCCCTAAAACATAGGATCACAGCTCACAAGCACACAAAATATTACAATCACAAAGATCCACAAAATACTCTGCTGCCAACACAACACAAAATAAAATGGTCTACAACAGTCACAAACCCCACGGTTACACTTGCCGTAGGCAATTAGCTTCCCTACGATCACAAAGATCTACAAAATACTCTTATTACAACCACTGTGGCTTCCCTAAAACATAGGATCACAGCTCACAAACACACAAAATATTACCCATACGTTAGTCACTCAAAACGACACACTTAAAACATATCAAATAGCCACTTACCCCGTCTCTCAGGTAAGGGTTCCCAATACATTACCTCAGCCAGCCGCCCGGCTAAGGGGGAAGGGTCTCCTCCTAAGGTTGGAGGAACGGCTCCCAATATTAGCTCGAATGCCAGGGCTTTTATTTGGTTCATTTTGCTGATGTGTGTGACAGGATGCAGGGCTGGGTCTGACACCTCCGGCCCTATCTCTTGCATATTCCCATTGTCTTGGCCCATCGAAACCAAATGCGGACCCTTAGGGCTTGTCAAACAGTTTGAGTAGTGGTTTGATTGGGACTCAGGACATATGTTTGTGGAAGGAAGCCAAGGCTTAGCAAGGCTCCATACAAGTTTTTCAGGTTTTGTGAAGTGCCCGCTTCAGTCTGTTTACAACACAACTCAAGTCGGAGCCATC
>NW_028168520.1:0-40000 GCF_964237585.1 Gallinula chloropus | reverse complement strand
CAGAGTCAGACCAAGAGAGAGGGGGCAGAGTCAGAGACAGACCAAGAGAGAGGGGGCAGAGTCAGAGTCAGACCAAGAGAGAGGGGGCAGAGACAGAGTGCAAGAGAGTCAGAGACAGAGTGCAAGAGAGTCAGAGACAGAGTGCAAGAGAGTCAGAGACAGAGTGCAAGAGAGTCAGAGACAGAGTGCAAGAGAGTCAGAGTCAGACCAAGAGAGAGGGGGCAGAGTCAGAGACAGACCAAGAGAGAGGGGGCAGAGTCAGAGACAGACCAAGAGAGAGGGGGCAGAGTCAGAGTCAGACCAAGAGAGAGGGGGCAGAGTCAGAGACAGACCAAGAGAGAGGGGGCAGAGTCAGAGACAGACCAAGAGAGAGGGGGCAGAGTCAGACAAAGAGTGCAAGAGAGTCAGAGTCAGACCAAGAGAGAGGGGGCAGAGACAGAGTGCAAGAGAGCCAGAGACAGAGACAGAGTGCAAGAGAGCCAGAGACAGAGACAGAGTGCAAGAGAGCCAGAGACAGAGACAGAGTGCAAGAGAGCCAGAGACAGAGACAGAGTGCAAGAGAGCCAGAGACAGAGTGCAAGAGAGCCAGAGACAGAGTGCAAGAGAGAGGGGGCAGAGTCAGAGACAGACCAAGAGAGAGGGGGCAGAGTCAGAGACAGACCAAGAGAGAGGGGGCAGAGTCAGAGACAGACAAAGGGGGGGGGGGGGCAGAGTCAGAGACAGACAAAGGGGGGGAGGGCAGAGTCAGAGACAGACAAAGGGGGGGAGGGCAGAGTCAGAGACAGACAAAGGGGGGGAGGGCAGAGTCAGAGACAGACAAAGGGGGGGGGGGCAGAGTCACAGGGACTGGGGCAGAGGCAAAGACAGACCAACAGAGGCAAAGACAGGCAGAGAGAGGCAAAGAACAAACTGACACCGGAGACCAAAAATCCTTTATTACACCCCCTTGTTATGTCATCTCTTTATTTCTCAGGATCATACAGAGGACTTATGTTAGGACTCTGAACATATTCAAAGTTTGCTATACACAAATTACTGCTTACAGGTGACAGTGCTCACAAACACATACAGGTTAGCATGCTACCTTTTTAATAAACTTGGCTCGTTAGTTCTCTTTACACAAACTTAGTTTGCTTCAAACTCCAACTTGCTCTTCCTTTCTGCACCCAAGACACATGCAACAGCTCTGCTCTACAGGACATCTTGTCAGCATCTATTCCCACGCTTAAGCTAACAGAACAAATTACAGTACAAATCACAACATGAATCAAAATCCTTCACACCTGCTTCCTATGTCACAAACCAATTAGGACCAGCAATACTGCACTCCAGTCCTCCTGAAGCCATCCCTATAGGATCTCTTCCCGCTCTTCCACCAACACTACCACAAATCTCTCCCGGTAACCATTTAATAAACAGCAGACCTTGCTGCAACAAGTCACAGCTATGACAATCCATAAAACCCTACCTGAGACAACACAAGCCCTACAACCCCAAAGAACACAACCAGCACAGCACACCTCGGGAACACAGTTCCCAGGGGCCTCCAAAAACATCACCCTGCCTGCCGAAAACCCCAGCCCAAGCACCGGCTGCACCCAAACTTAGGCGACAACAGTCGCCTCGCAGACCGGCCGGGACCGGGGAAAAAAAAACCCAGCCGGGGGAACAAAAAAAAAATTCCCCCGGCTGGGGTTTTTTTATTCTAAAATATCTAATTCCTGAGGCTTGAGCAAACCTGAAACAAAAGCATCACACACACAGTTAGGCAGCCACACACACCACCACTCATTCTGCTCCCCCTGCCCTGCGAGGCACCACCCGGGAACATCGTTCCCCGGGCCCTCCAAAAACATCTCCCTGCCTGCCGAAAACCCCTGCCCAAGCACCGGCTGCACCCAAACTTAGGCGACAACAGTCGCCTCGCAGACCGGCCGGGACCGGGGAAAAAAAAACCCAGCCGGGGGAACAAAAAAAAAATCCCCCGGCTGGGGTTTTTTTATTCTAAAATATCTAATTCCTGAGGCTTGAGCAAACCTGAAACAAAAGCATCACACACACAGTTAGGCAGCCACACACACCACCACTCATTCTGCTCCCCCTGCCCTGCGAGGCACCACCCGGGAACATCGTTCCCCGGGCCCTCCAAAAACATCTCCCTGCCTGCCAAAAACCCCTGCCCAAGCACCGGCTGCACCCAAACTTAGGCGACAACAGTCGCCTCGCAGACCGGCCGGGACCGGGGAAAAAAAAACCCAGCCGGGGGAACAAAAAAAAAATCCCCCGGCTGGGGTTTTTTTATTCTAAAATATCTAATTCCTGAGGCTTGAGCAAACCTGAAACAAAAGCATCACACACACAGTTAGGCAGCCACACACACCACCACTCATTCTGCTCCCCCTGCCCTGCGAGGCACCACCCGGGAACATCGTTCCCCGGGCCCTCCAAAAACATCACCCTGCCTGCCAAAACCCAAGCAGGTTTCAGGTTTGCTTGAGCAATCCTGAAACAAAAGCATCACACACATGGTTAGCCACACTAACTCACCAACAGCCTGCCCACCCCTACTGATGAGCACCTACATCAGAGCCATTCTGCCTCCAGCCACCACAAAGGGCCATAGCCCCAAATCTACACCCATGCTTGGCAGAGTCTCACTCTTCAAACAGCTTCATCAAAGTCAAGTGAAGTGTCACACCTCAAAGGCCAAAGCCTAGGAAGTCACTTCACTACCTACGGCACGCTACCTCCTGCTGCTCTTTGAAATTTAAACTCTAGGAACATTGGCTGCAGAATTTACTGCAGCACTCCAAACCTCCCTCTAGTGCCTGGCAAAAACCATACCTAACAAAGACATTGCACATTCCAAGACTGCACCCCAAGACAGTGTCATACAATGCAAGACATTCCAAAAACACAGCCAGACAGCTACTTACAGCCCCATACTACAACAGTGCTATTGATTACACCATCCTGGGACCAAGCCAGATGGCACAAAATGCAAAGTAGACAGAGTGATACAGTGCAAAGCACCACAGAGATACAATGCCAGGTGACGCAGCACTGCATCCCCAGACATGACAATGCTACAGATTACAGCATCCCGTTACAGAGTCACACGGCATGTGAGACTCAGTTCGCATACAGAGGCAGACGGCGCGAGACAGCATCCCCAGACATGACAATGCTACAGATTACAGCATCCCGTTACAGAGTCACACGGCATGTGAGACTCAGTTCGCATACAGAGGCAGACGGCGCGAGACAGCATCCCCAGACATGACAATGCTACAGATTACAGCATCCCGTTACAGAGTCACACGGCATGTGAGACTCGGTTCGCGTACAGAGGCAGACGGCGCGAGACAGCATCCCCAGACATGACAATGCTACAGATTACAGCATCCCGTTACAGAGTCACACGGCATGTGAGACTCAGTTCGCGTACAGAGGCAGACGGCGCGAGACAGCATCCCCAGACATGACAATGCTACAGATTACAGCATCCCGTTACAGAGTCACACGGCATGTGAGACTCGGTTCGCGTACAGAGGCAGACGGCACGAGACAGCATCCCCAGACATGACAATGCTACAGATTACAGCATCCCGTTACAGAGTCACACGGCATGTGAGACTCAGTTCGCGTACAGAGGCAGACGGCACGAGACAGCATCCCCAGACATGACAATGCTACAGATTACAGCATCCCGTTACAGAGTCACACGGCATGTGAGACTCAGTTCGCGTACAGAGGCAGACGGCGCGAGACAGCATCCCCAGACATGACAATGCTACAGATTACAGCATCCCGTTACAGAGTCACACGGCATGTGAGACTCGGTTCGCGTACAGAGGCAGACGGCACGAGACAGCATCCCCAGACATGACAATGCTACAGATTACAGCATCCCGTTACAGAGTCACACGGCATGTGAGACTCAGTTCGCGTACAGAGGCAGACGGCGCGAGACAGCATCCCCAGACATGACAATGCTACAGATTACAGCATCCCGTTACAGAGTCACACAGCATGTGAGACTCAGTTCGCATACAGAGGCAGACGGCGCGAGACAGCATCCCCAGACATGACAATGCTACAGATTACAGCATCCCGTTACAGAGTCACACGGCATGTGAGACTCAGTTCGCATACAGAGGCAGACAGCGCAAGACAGCATCCCCAGACATGACAATGCTACAGATTACAGCATCCCGTTACAGAGTCACATGGCATGAGACACCACCCCAAGACAGAACCCTACTAGGCAATACAATCCAGAAGACGCAACACCATCAAGCCGACAGCTGGTCAAAGGGCTTCATGACAAAGCGGCGAGGCTCCGACGTGATGATGCTCGCTGAGGGTGGAGAACGGAGAGCTGCAACTTAGCCAGTGGCTGTAAGGTGCGAGACACAACAGATGCTGTGGATAACAACTGTCAATTCTAACCAGAACACCCTGTTTGTGGCATTCCACTGACCCAGTCAATCCAAAGACAGACATGGTGGTGGTCATGGCATGTGGTACCTACCACCCCAAGAGATGCAAAATTACTCTTACCCTGGTGAGAAATCACTGCTCTCACAATCACCTCATACCCAGCACCCAGCTATTATTCCAGCTCACCTCCACTGCCCCTCCACTTCCCAAGGTGGCCGGGCCGCACCTGCAGGAACAGAGAGACAAGGGCTCCACCTGCCTGCCATGGTATTAGGCACCAACACAGATAACACCTGCCCCACCACCTCTGTGTGCCATGGCCATGTCCTGCCACCACCTCCACAGCCTGAAAAGAAACCAGTTCCCACCTTCCATTACATTATGTTAACATAACCACTGAGCTGGCCCATGCCATTTATTGGCAGCTGCGCAGAGGCTCAGGCCTGGCCTAGCCCTCACAAACAAGGCATGCCTGTAACACTTACCTATAAAGCAACACTGGCCCTCTAGGAATGGCTCACCTGGCCCGAGTCACCTTGCCTGGAAACGGCCCCCTTTCCTCCTCATTTCGCACCTTCAAAAGAGAAACAGACACACACACAAAACTTAAAGGTGGCACAGAGCCGCTCAACCATTTCATCACGCCAACACCACTGGCTGACCAACCTCCTTGGGGTCTTCCAGATGAGAACTCCATGACTGCATCACTATGCATCACCTCTGGCCCCATCTGAAAAACCAAAAAGTTTATTAAGCAAGTCACCCTGATGACAACTCATTGCTGCACCATTCCAGACCTCTCACTTCCTTTTAGGAACACTATCTGGAGTCTAACTGCATACCTCAGAGCCCCACAGCCTTACACCCCTGCAAAATCCCATCTGCTTCTTCCAACGCTGAAGGGCCCCACCCAGACAGCTCCCATCATCTCCCAGGAACAGGATGGAAAGGACAGACTGCACACCCTGCTGACGGTACCGCCTTAACCAAGGCCTCCCGGGCAGAATCCTGCACGCTAACCCTGGACTCTTACTGCTGTGCCATGTCACCCCACCTCCACAGCCCCGGGCAGAGCAGCTCCCAGCCAAACATGCACAGAATGACGCAACACAGAACTCTGTGGACGATGCGACTCCAAGATGGCCAAACACTGTCCGCAAGAAGGGCTCCTGTACAGGCAGCTGTCAAACTACGCCACTGAGAGCGGATGGGAGGAAGCTCTATGGCAACCTCAGAAGAAGGGGGACTGGACAGTAAGTCCTTCCAGCGAGCCGTTCAAAATTGTGATGACAGATGCACAAGACGACCATCTTCAAGACCTAACAATTGGAAAGATGCAAGGAAAAAGCCTCGGGACGTGAAAATAGGTGACCGGAGAACAGAGCTCCCGCCAGAGCCTGCGATGATGCCCTAAGAGAGGACCAGCCAGAAACTTCCAAGATGCAAGGGCAAACCGTGCCGTGACCCTGCCAGGCAAAGCAAGAAGAGCCCCGTGGGCGCTATGCTGATCAGCGAGCGTGGGCATCCGAGACCCTAGAGACTATGCCCGAGAGGCACGCTGTGCCCCTTTGAGCGCAAAGAGGATGCTGACACCCAGAGAGGGACTAAGACACAGAAGACACACCAAACAACAAGCGGACAGACAGACACGGGCTGGAGCTGCCCTGCCCGGCACACCCTGGCATTGTGCTGACAATTGACCTGCTCCTCCCCGTGCAGCCTTACCCAGCCTCCTACACACCCCTCCCATTTTTGCCCTCTTATCCAGTTCCTTCTACTTAGCTTTGAAGGGTCCGGAGATCCAAAATCCTTTCTTGACAGGGTAAAACATCTACTGCATGTCTGCTTACTGGGACGCTTTGCTGTGTCAAGCCTCGGGTAGCTCCTGTAAAGCAAAAAGAGATGGTTAGAACTTCACAGGCACAGTCACCCCTGAAAAAGCGATCGCTGCTTTAGCCCGCTACTCTCAGCTCACCTGGCCGAGGTCACCGCCGGTGCTGACATCTGGCTTCACTTGGCAGTTTGAGAATTCGGACAAAAAAATTACAGACCCAAACAGATAAGCTAGTCATACAGCCAGCGGTGGCATCTTACCATGCGTAACATACGCTGACCTGCTTTCTTAGGGCGCTCCGCTCATCCCGCTGCATCTGCAAAGAGCATTGAGAGAGTCACCCGGATGCAGAGCGACAGTTTACTGATTCCTCAGGTCTCCGCGGGAAGCCTCCCTCCCTCCCAGGCTCAACTTCATTCAATATCTACCCCCCTTGCTCCCCGCTCCCCAGTATGCACAGTTCCCCAGAAGCCGCACTTGCGGGGCATACCTCATCTTTTGCAAGCAAGTGCTATGTTTGGTCTTCCACTGAACTCCAGGCTCTGCTACGGGCCTGTGAAATAAAGGGCTAATGCTTACAGTCCATGAGGGGCCATGGTTACTACCACAGGTAACGGCCGCCTCACCTTCTCTGTGTGCCATGGCCATGTCCCACCACTGCCTCCGGGGCCTGAAAAAGAAACAAGTTCCCACCTTCCATTACCTTATCTAACAATTCGCTCACCTGGCCTACACCATTTTCTGGTGGCTGCACCAAGGCTCAGACCTGGCCCGTAACACTCAGACGGGGGATGCCCCGTAACACTCAGACGGGGGATGCCCCGTAACACTCAGACGGGGGATGCCCCGTAACACTCAGACGGGGGATGCCCCGTAACACTCAGACGGGGGATGCCCCGTAACACTGGCCTGCTAGGAATGGCTCACCTGGCCCAAGTTGCCTTCCCTGGAAATGGCCCGCTCTCCTTGCTTCACACCTGCAAAAAACAGCCACACACACAAATCTTGAAGGTGGAACAGAGCCGTTGACCATTTCATCATGCCCACACCACAGGCCAACCTACCTCCTTGGGTCTTCCCCTCGACTCCTCTGTTGCTGCATCGGTATACACCGCCTCTGGCCCCATCTGAAAAACCCAACAATTTATTAAGGAAGCCCCCCAATGCCAACTCATTGCTGCACCATTCCGGACCTCTCACTTCCATTTAAGAACCCCTGTCTCACACTGCACAACCTGAAGGCATAATACAGAGGCAGTCAGCATAAGCTGAACGCATAATACAGAGGCACACTATGCATTATGCCACCCCATTAGAGGCACGTGGCACAAGGCAAGCGCAATACAGAGGAATGCTATCCCTTAGACCACCCTTATACAGAGGGACACTGCGCAAGGTGGCCGCGCAGCATCTGCAAAATCAGAGCCAAACGTTCTATCTACCTGCCATGTGATGCTTCGGTGTTAGACATCAACACAGACGACAACCGCTTCACCTTCTCAGTGCGCTCAGACACGTGGCTATATCCCAACGAAGCTCTCCATGGGGTCTGCAAGAAACAAAGCAGAAGGCCACATGCCAAGAGACTGCCCAAAACCTGTTCCCATCTCCCATTCCCTTACCTGACCGATTGCTCGCAGCCTCCACTATTTACAGGTGCCTGCGTCAAGGTTCGTGCCGGGGCTATAAAATAAACAAGGGATGCTTATAACTCACCTGCAACGCAACACTGGCCCGCTAGAAATGGCTCGCCTGGCCTGAGTCGCCTTCCCTGGAAATGGATTGCTTTCCTCCTCGCTTCGCGCCTTCAAAAGGGAAACAGCCACAAACACAAAAAATCTTAAAGGTGGCACAGAGCAGCACACCATTTCATCACGCCGACACCACTGGCCGACCTACCTCCTTGGGGTCTTCCCCTCAACTCCTCTGTCGCTGCATCGGTATGCATCGCCTCTGGCCCCGTCTGAAAAACCCAACAATTTATTAAGCAAGTCTCCATGATGCCAACTCATTGCTGCACCATTGCAGACCTCTCGCTTCCATTTAGGAACCCTATCTGGAGTCTAACTGCAAGCAGCCATTAAAACACAAACAGAAAAAACCCCAGCCGGCATACCTCAGAGCCCCACAGCCTTACAGCCCTGCAAAATCCCATCTGCTTCTTCCAACGCTGAAGGGCCCCACCCAGACAGCTCCCATGATCTCCCAGGAATGGGACAGAAAGGACAGACTCCACACCCTGCTGACGGTACCGCCTTTACCAAGGCCTCCCGGGCAGAATCCTGCACGCTAACCCTGGACTCTTACTGCTGTGCCATGTCACCCCACCTCCACAGCCCCGGGCAGAGCAGCTCCCAGCCAAACACGCACAGAATGACACAACACAGAACTCTGTGGACGATGCGACTCCAAGATGGCCAAACACTGTCAGCAAGAAGGGCTCCTGTACAGGCAGCTGTCAAACTACGCCACTGAGAGCGGACGGGCAGAAGCTCTATGGCAACCTCAGAAGAGAGGGGACTGGAACGGCTCGTTGGAAGGACTTACTGTCAAAATTGTGATGACGGATGCTCAAGAAGACCATCTTCAAGACCTAACGATGGAAAGATGCAAGGAAAAAGCCTTGGGATGTGAAAATAGGTGACCGGAGAACAGAGCTCCCGCCAGAGCCTGTGATGATGCCCTAAGAGAGGACCGACCGGAAACTTCCAAGATGCAAGGGCAAACCGTGCCGTGACCCTGCCAGGCAAAGCAAGAAGAGCCCCGTGGGCGCTATGCTGATCAGCGAGCGTGGGCATCCGAGACCCTAGAGACTATGCCCGAGAGGCACGCTGTGCCCCTTTGAGCGCAAAGAGGATGCTGACACCTAGAGAGGGACTAAGACACAGAAGACACACCAAACAACAAGCGGACAGACAGACACGGGCTGGAGCTGCCCTGCCCGGCACACCCTGGCATTGTGCTGACAATTGACCTGCTCCTCCCCGTGCAGCCTTACCCAGCCTCCTACACACCCCTCCCATTTTTGCCCTCTTATCCAGTTCCTTCTACTTAGCTTTGAGGAGTCCAGAGATCCAACATCCTTTCTTGACAGGGTAAAACATCTACTGCATGTCTGCTTACTGGGACGCTTTGCTGTGTCAAGCCTCGGGTAGCTCCTGTAAAGCAAAAAGAGATGGTTAGAACTTCACAGGCACAGTCACCCCTGAAAAAAGGGATCGCTGCTTTAGCCCGCTACTCTCAGCTCACCTGGCCGAGGTCACCGCTGGTGCTGACATCTGGCTTTGCTTGGCAGTTTGAGACTTCAGACAAAAAATTACAGACCCGAACGGATAAGCTAGTCAGAGAGCCAGCGGTGGCATCTTACCGTGCGTAACATACGCTGACCTGCTTTCTTAGGGCGCTCCGCTCATCCCGCTGCATCTGCAAAGAGCATTGAGAGAGTCACCCGGATGCAGACCGACAGTTTACCGATTCCTCAGGTCTCCATGGGAAGCCTCCCTCCCTCCCAGGCTCAACTTCATTCAATATCTACCCCCCTTGCTCCCCGCTCCCCAGTATGCACAGTTCCCCAGAAGCCGCACTTGCGGGGCATACCTCATCTTTTGCAAGCAAGTGCTATGTTTGGTCTTCCACTGAACTCCGGGATCTGCTACGGGCCTGTGAAATAAAGGGCTAATGCTTACAGTCAATGAGGGGCCATGGTTACCGCCACAGGTAACGGCCGCCTCACCTTCTCTGTGTGCCATGGCCATGTCCCACCACCGCCTCCGGGGCCTGAAAAAGAAACAGGTTCCCACCTTCCATTACCATACCTTAACAAATCGCTCACCTGGCCCATGCCATTTACTGGTAGCTGCGCAGACGCTCAGGCCTGGCCTATAAACACACAAACAAGGGATGCCTTTAACACTCACGTGCAACACAACACTGGCCCACTAGGAATGGCTCGCCTGGCCCGAGTCGCCTTTCCTGGAAACGGCCCGCTCTCCTCCTTGCTTCGCACCTTCAAAAGAGAAACACACACACGAATCTTAAACGTGGCATAGAGCCGCTGATCATTTCATCACGCTAATGCCACTGGCCAACGTACCTGCTTGGGGTCTTCCCCTTGACTCCTCTGTCGCTGCGTCCGTATGCATCGCATCTGGCCCCCGTGTCTACTAAGCAAGTCCCCCGATGCCAACTCCTTACCGCACCATTCCAGACCTCTCGCCTCCATTTAGGAAATTCCCATCTCACACGGCGCACGACAAGCGTAATACAGAGGCAGACGGCGCACAACAAGCGTAATACAGAGGCATACGGCGCAAGGTGAAGGCAATAGAGACACACTATGCATTATAGCACCCCAATACATAGGCGCATGGCGCAAGGCAAGCTCAATACAGAGGAACGCTATCCCTTAGACCACCCCAATACAGAGGCACATGGCACAAGGTGGCTGCGCAGCATCTGCAAAAATCAGAGCCAAACGCTCCATCTACCTGCCATGTGATGCTTCGGTGTTAGACATCAACACAGACGACAACCGCTTCACCTTCTCAGTGCGCTCAGACACGTGGCTATGTCCCAATGATGCTCTCTATGGGGCCCGCACGTAACAAAGCAGAAGGCCACATGCCAAGAGACCGCCCAAAACCTGTTCCCATCTCCCATTCCCTTACCCGACCGATCGCTCGCAGCCTCCGCCACTTACAGGTGCCTGCGCCAAGGTTCGTGCCGGAGCTATAAAATAAACAAGGTTTGCCTAATAACTCCCCCGCAACGCAGGCACCCTCTCCACCGCCGCTCCCCATCTTGCCCTTTTCTCCTACTCCCTCGACTTAGCATTGAAAAGTCCAGGGATCCCAAATCCATTCTTGAGAGAAACGGAGATGCACACTGGAGGCGACCCTCAGGTGCCACCTGTAAAACATAAGAAACAGCAGTTAGACCTTCACTGATAGGATCTGCTCAATGGAGCCACGCTTCGGATATTGCGTACAATGCCTTCCACCAAAGTCTAAAGCCAGTAACATGCCATAGGAGAAATCCAGTCCCAATACTTATAAGTCAACAAAGGACCTGCTGCAAACTGCACTGGTTCTAAAAGGATCACAGTTCTGAAAACAATGAGGAAAAGCCATAAACTGTCCCGTAACCCGGAAGAGAGTTGCCTTTGATACCCATGACTTTATTAGGAAATGCTAAAAGCCTATACGCAAGCAAGCAGCTTACTCAAGCCCTAGCTGGATAAGCTTATCATCAGACCTAGTAATAGAAGCGGTGCTAACGGCTCACAGTTTAAAGAGCAAAGCTGGTGAAATAAAACCCCAACAGTCCATCTTGTGCAAAGTCAGGAACGCCGGTAAAATGCTGTGCACCCAGAAGCAAAAGACAGACAGCTAACCTGATAGGATTGAGTTGCCCTGGCAAAGGCAACACAAAAGACACAAACTAAACGCAACTCAAGCTTCATCAATAAGTACACTTGACTAGGTAGACACTGGCCACACTTAGCTAGTTGTAAAACACTTACCTTGAATGCACGAACCAAGACAACAGCAGCAACTCCAATGCTTCAGCTGCAGAATGAAAACCAGAACACTATGACAGGAGACAGAGAGTAGAATGAGCTGCCAAAGGCAAGGCAGGTGCCTTATATACCCCAGGCTCCACCCACTGCCCTTCCCACAGTGGCCTGGGAAAGGGGATGATGCTGCCTGCAGAGGGATTAAAAGCAGCTGGAGGAGCAGGTGTGGCTCTTGTGACCCAAGTTGTTTAATCAGAGAATCAATGCTGAAAGGAGAAAAGGATTCTTGCTAAAAACATTCTCTACTCTGCCTTAACACAGAGGTAATGCTTATAGTCCATGAGGGGCCTGCTGTGACCTCCAAATGAGCTAGAAAAACCACAGTCCACTGAAAACCGCTAGAAAAGCCATGAGCTCTCCTGGAACTGGGAAAATACTACCTATTTGATCCCTGTTACTCTATTGGGAAAGGCTAAACCTCTATAGGCAGACATAAGACTTTCCTTGCCTGCCCCCATTTAATCTCATCATTGTGCCTGTTAGGAGAAGCGATACTCACAATTTACTCATTACAAGGAAAAACTGGGTATTAAAAGGTGAGGTTCTATCTTCGGTATGGTCAGGAACACATGTAAAAGACCACACACTTAGAAACAATGACTAATAAATAACCATATAGTGTTATCTTACAAACCCCTAAACATACAATAAATAATCAATGAAAAAAACCAAAACCAAACCTATTTATAAGTACACATTCTATTATATACATGCTACTTAACATTGAGTACTCCTTAAGCTCTTACCTCAGATGCATCTTCTCAAAAAGCCAAGCTGACAACTAAGCTCCATCTGCTAAATGGAAGCCAGCAGGAGAATGCATGGCCTAAGCGAAGACCGGTGGTTTATGTACCCCTGGCCCCACCCACTGCCCTTCCCACAGTCCTCTGGGAAAGGGGCGGGTCTTGCCTGCAGAATGGTTAAAAGCAGCTGGAGGAGGAGGTGCTGCTCTTCTGATCTGAGTTGTTAAGCAGTGGCTGCAGAAGATATAAAGGCACCGAAGGAACTGGAGTGGGTTTTCTAACTGGAGTTAGCTTTGTAGGACGCTGGGTGCTGAATGGAGAAAGCAACTCTCACTGAAAACAACGATCCCGATTCCTACTGCGGCTGCATCTCTTGTACTGGTATGTAAGTAGTTTTAAGTTTTCTAGCATGTAGATAGAAAAAGATAAATATCAAGTGAAGCTTGGTAGGAAAATGGCTACTTATAAACTGTAAAAATACTACTGTTAGAGCCTATGTACTTTACCTAGGTACCAAAAGAGCCAAAACGTTAGACAGTTATACTTTGCATCTCGTGATGCCACCTGTATTGCCATGCTTCTACCAGAAGCCCTGGGTAAGTGGAAAACCTTGGGAAGAGCGTACAATTGGTCCTTGGAGGAACATGAGGCTATTTCAGCCTGGAAAACTCCATTTTATTATGGGGAGGGGAAAAAAATTTAAAATTCCCTTAAGCACCATTTTTAATCTAGGAAACCAAATTTTTATCATACAGAACCACTGCTTTATTCTGTAAAAGCACTATGCTGCTTTTCTATAAAACACCAACTTATTCTAAAAAATGCTCTATTTTTCCCTACAAACCCGCCATTTAATTTCTAGATATAAAATGCTTTTAGTCCTACAAACTGCTATTTCTATGGTGTAAAACACATTTTTTAAACACTGTTTTATTCATCAAATGAGCTTTTTGACCCTATGAACTACCATTTTAATTTATAAACCCACCGATTGTTCCTCTGTGCCCAAGGGTGAGTGGGTTGTGTGGGGGCGATTGGCCCTGGGCAAAGACAATTTCTCTGCTGAACCCAAGGCAGTGATAACTCTGGATCTACAGGTGTCAGAACTGAAAGATGTTCCTGACCTGAAATCTTCTGAGGCCACAGAGAGATAGAGAAATAGAAAATTAGAGAGACAGAGAAAACAACGGTAGGTGACTGGGCAGAGAAGCAGAGCTGAAAGACAGAGAGTCTGAAATGGAGACAGAGGGAAGGAGAAAGAAAACAGAGCACAGCTAACGCAGTACAGAGAGAGGACTAAAGAGAGACAACGAGCCATACAAACTGACACGGGGAAAGAAAAAGGTAGCAACAGGCTGCAGTATAGCAAATTTATCAAATCCTAGGTAGACGGGGGGAAAAACCCAAAATGAAGGGCAGGGAACAGAATCAATAAAGATGGAGAAATAAATCTATCGGTGATGACTTTCTATGCTCACCAATGACAGGCGCACAGAACCAGAGACAGAGGGGACAGAAATACCAAGAGGCTAGAGGACTGACTGTGGAATGCCAAAATAGGAACTGGAGTCCAAAGAGAGAGAAAGAGAGAAAGGGAGAAGGAAATTAATAGTCAAAATAACATAGCCACTGTTTCTGGGTAGACTGTTGTGACAGACAGGCAGGAACCAAAAGAGCGTAGAAGCAAAGTCACTGATTCACTGTTTCCAGGGGGACCATTTACAGTGATGCACAGGCCAGAACAAAAAAAACAGCGGGAGCCCAAGGCACTAGGTCACTGCTTTTTGGGGGACCTTTGGCCAGCGACCCTGACCTTTGGCCTTCTAAGCTAACCTTTGACAGTTACTTTAGACCCTGACTTGTGACCTGATGACATTTGACCCTTGTGATTGTGGGTTTCCCAGTCACCAGTTGGAAAACAGTTAATTCAGTTACAAACTGAATTTATTAATTTAGCAGGCGGCAATTAAGCAAACAGCGCTGGGCGGCCAGAGCGTCTCAGCTCTACCAACAGCACGCACCGTCCCTTTCCGAATTCAGGTTTTTATAGTCCTTTAGTTCCGGGTCCCGATTGTTTCACTGAGGCTTCTTCTGCACATGCGCCAGTTGTTGTTAGGGGGTCGTCTTTTACCTCCTGGTGGTCGATGGGATGAAGTTGCTCCTCTTCCTCACTTGTCCCTTAGTTGACCCCTCTCCCATATTTGGTCATCTTTATCAGCAAGCTCATTCATTGGCTCCTTAATTTCTATGGTTTCCACTTCTAAGTTACCTATAACTCAGTTCTATGCTTCGTTAGCAACTAACAATATACGTTACACAATCATTCTTACAAAATCAGAACGTTACGACCTGTTTCAAGGTACATGTGGTTTACATCTATCACAATCCCCCCTTTTTATCACCATTTTGTTCAGTAAACCATTGTAATTCTCGGTGGCTTAGTATAAGAGTTTTAGTCAACCGGGGGAAGAGTTAAACCATGATTCATACCAGCCTTGTTGAGATTCTCTTTCTCGTCCTCTCTTTTCCAACCCTTCCCTAAGTTTAGCCACAGTATCTCTAACAATGCCGGTATGATCTGCATAAATACAGCATTCTTCTCCTAAGGCTACACAAAGTCCCCCTTGTTTTAAAAATAGGAGATCTAAACCTCTCCATTTCTGTAACACCACCTCAGGTCGTGATCTTAGGGATTTTTCCGTTAACATTAACTCTAAGGACCTTTGAATCCTCCCACCTAACAAGGGTCCTTGACATGGTCTAATTAATTGCTCCCAGATACATACAATAATTAAAATAATCAGCCAGGATGGGTGGTGCTATTCCAATTTCCTACAAGGTTTTTCTTGATCCTATTTATTGCCCTCTAGCCCCCCTTTTTCTTTTCCTAGGTGGGTGTGTTCCTGAGGCAGTGTTAAGCCGGGATTGGCACTAGGGCAGCTCCTCCGAGGCTTGCGCGTTACTCTAATCTCGGGGTTCCATCCTCCACGGTTTTTTACACCTCTGCCTCGCCCGTCGGCTCGGTTGCTTTGAGTCACAGGGTGTTCCATCTTCCCGGCAGCAGGGGTATTCTTCAGGAGGCTCCGAGATTTTTTGCTTAGCGCACCTTCGTTTGAATTTCTCCCAGTTATTCGTTTTACTCTGGGGAGCTGCACCATACTCCACTTAGGTCTCTCCGGCAACACACCTGGACAATAGTTATTGAAAGAGGAACGGGCTCGTTTGGGTGGAAACAATAATATTCTGGTAACCTATATATATTCTACCACTGTGGTGACCATTTTTCAATTTCCCCTTAAGCTGTTTTATACTCAAATATTTCTTGTGTCAATTTCAATTTTTCTGTGTAATTATTCCCATAAATTCCCCTAGGAGGGGTTCCTTCCTAACAATGAGACCACCACCGTCCTTGGCAGATTTTACAAATAAAACACACAAAAGGATAACAATTACAACGTTTGACTCCACACTTAACTGTAAAGTTTTTACACACTTAGAGTTACAAGTTTCTCCTTCATCACTTATCTGTATAAGAGCATCGGTGGTTAAGATCTCTTTAGGGTCATTCTGAGACTTCCAGGGGAATTGGTGACCTTCCAGGATGGCTCTTGCAATGTTGAATCCGAAATAGGTCCCTTCACTCGACTGGCATGTGTCCATCCACACTCAGCAGTCCTAATGGCTGTATCTGTTGTAAGAAAGACAAGAAAAGATCCCTCCCTTTGAGGTGTTAAAGAAGTTTCTTTCCAAGTCTTTATTGGGACTTTGTCACCCAGTTGTATCTTGTGTATCGCCATATCCAAAGGGGGGGGGGGGTGGGGGTGTGTGTGCCAATATTCCTTTTCTTATTAACTCCTTTCTTCCTGCCATTAGTTGTGTTTTGTAAGCCTCTACTAGGGAATCCTCCAATCGCGGATGATTCCCCGGGTTACTCATGTCATATGACATCCCATATAACATTTCAAAGGGAGAAACACCCACATCAGTTCTCGGCTGTGTTCAGATATTTAATAGAGCCAATGGTAAACACCTAATCCAGGACATCCCTGTTTCCAATTTTAACTTTGTTAATTGTTTTTTAATTTCTCCATTCATTCTTTCAACTCTGCCAGAACTTTGTGTGTGCCATGGTGTGTGGTGTTGTCACTCAATTCCAAAATCTACAGTTTCAACAATCCCACATCGGGGAGTAATTAATTTTTTTTTTAATAATAATATTTTAACCTCCACCCAGGCCGTGGTTCGTGTTGTCAAATCGGAAAAATCAATTTGTGTATTAGAAAAGGGTCTATGGGCCAGGATTCTTCCTCCTGCTTTTTCCATATGCATCTTGTGCTTCCCTCCAGCCAGTGCAAGCAGCTTCCATGCTTGCTTGGTGAACCGGCCAGGGGAAGCAGCAGAGCTGCCTGCTAAGTCAGCACACCACCACGCAGCTGTAACTCTGTGATCTCCCTGGCCAAGTCCACCCTGCAGATACACTGGCACCAGCAAGATGCCAGCACAGGGGAGGGGCACAGTGCCTGGGAGGAGGAAAACTATTGTTGTAGGCAGCAGTACTGTTAAAAATACTAGTTAAAACATTTTGTGAAACTACAGAATTCAGATGCTTTATTTTTCTTAGATATTGTCTATTGACCCTTTGACGCGGTATACATCCCCTTAAAATTTGCCTAGCCAGATCATATAAACCAATGCACATGTACTTAATTACAAATTGGTCAGTTAAGGTTTGAGTGCCCCAGTGTGTACTGCTGTGTCTTCTTTGTAAAATTCTGAGGGCCATTGTTTTAGGAAAAACCTCTCGGCTGTCAGGTAATTCTCAGGTTCCTGAACTATTCTTTTGTATTCCCATCTTTATTAGTTTTTCTTACTCCTGTGGTGTGAATTTCGGTACCTGTGGATTTAGTTCTTTCTGCCTCTTATCCGATATATCTGTGTCCCTAGTCTCCAGAATTAGTAAAGCAGCTCTTTTAGCTTCTTGGTCAGCTAAATTATTTGCTCTTATTTGCAGGGTTAACCCTTTCTGGTGTCCCCTCAAGCGTACCACAGCAATTTTCTTAAGGCCCCTTATGGCTTGTAAGCTCTTGATGGATTAGTCTTTTCCTTGTAAATTTGTTAACCCTCTCTATTCCCAAATCTTCTAAATGTATAAGCTATTCCAAAAGCATATTTTGAGTCTGTGAATAAGGCTCAAGATATAAAAATTGGGCCGGATTCTGCAGAGAGGTAGTTTCTACAGACAACTTTGGAGAAGCAATTAATATCCATTTGTCCGCCTTTTTTGTTGTAATACTCCCCTGATGTTATGTGGGGAGATTACTTTCAACTCTCCTCCAAAGGTAATTTTGAGAACTTCCTCGACCAATAGTGCCGTGGCTGCTATTATTTGCAGACAAGTGGGCCATCCCCTACTAATTGTGTCTAATAGTTTGATAGGCTATAGGTTTTTGCTTCCTGCCCACTCCTGAGCCAATACCCCGTATGCGACACCTCCCTCTGTATTAACAAATAAGAAAAAGGGTCTCTGCAAGTCAGGTAAACTGAGCATGGGGCATTTGTCAATTCCCTCTTAAGTGTTTCCAATTTTTCTCCATCCTCTGGAGTCCACTTCAGCAACCCATCGTGAGATAATTTAGCGTATAAAAATTTTGCTTTTCCACTACAATTCTCAACCCATTGCCTACAATACCCAAAAAGTCCCAATAATTGTTACACTTGTCGTTTATTTCTGGGCAGAGGCATAGAGAGTATTCCATTAACCCTTTCACGATCCAATTTCTTAGTTCCTTTACTGAGTCTGTGCCCTAGGTACTTTACTACTACTTCTACAGACTGTAATTTTTGCTTAAACACCTTTAAACCCTGTAAACCTAAAAAGTTTAAAAGTTTAATACTCTCCCGTCTAATTGTTTCCTCATCTTCTCAGGCCAACAACAAGTCGTCCACATACTGGACGAGGGTTACTCCTTGGCCCGGCTCATATTCCCGTAAAAGCTGTTAGTCTTTTAATTTCTGGTTTCAATCCCTTCCTACCCTCCTCAGGTAGTGGCCATTGTTTAATTTGTACCAGGACCTCAGGGTCCTTAATCACAATCACAAAAGGTTTAATATTTAATCTTCCCGTGGTCTCTGGGGTATACCATACCTCAGGGTTAATTTGCTTTTCGTCTTCGACTTTAAGGGAGCATAATTTAACTCGTAATTGGTTTTTTTTGGTTTTTTTTTTTTTTTTAATTTCCAAAGAAAGTCCTAGTTTAACCATTAAGTCTCATCTCAATAAATTATAGTCGGCTTCAGGCACCAGCAACAATGACTCTAAGCTAATTTTGGAGTTGCTTTCAAATAATATTTCCTTGACCACGGGTATCGCAAAGGGTTCCCCTTTAGCGCCAATTACCTGTACTGTCTCCAAGGAAATTTTACATCCCCGGGGGTAAACTTTGGATGGTGGATCTTTCCGTCCCTGAGTCCCCGAGGAACTCAATTTCTTACTGCTGGGGACATACTTTCAGTTTTACCAGGGGCTCTGTCTTACTCCTTATCCCCAGAAAATAAAGTACTTGACACCCCTAGTCTTCTTTAAACATTTTCTCATCCCCCCATTGCCACTTCTTGTAAGGGGTTCTCTTTCACTTAAAGCATATAAATTTGCCCTTGTATCAGAAATTATCCAAAGGGCTGCATATTCACTTTCTTCTACACTAAAGGGTTCCTTTTCATTTACACACAAATTTAGAGCTTGACATACCCAGTCCTCAAAGGAACCAAACCTGGGCCAGTGAACAGATTCACCCCTTATGGGTTGTCCTGCCCAGACTTCCATACATTAATGTATCATCTTTACTTTACTCTTACCCCGCCTAAAAGGGTAAGCATCCCGGTACTGAATCATCAGTCCCAATGGACTACTCGGGGGTACTGGGGAAAGATTCACAGGATCTCCCCCACCCATAGTGACAGTGGGCCTGCTTTTCCTCTGTCCCATCTTCCGGGGTCTGTACTCTTACCCACCTCTCGGGGTGCATACCTCTCCCGCCCTGGGAATCCTAGCCCCAACCGAACGACAGACTAGTCTATACTCACGTGTCCTGCATCTTCGTCCGGGGCTTTGTGCGCAAAGATTAAGGGGCTTTGCTGGCTTTTCTTTGCTTATTGCCAAGAATTTCGGTTCGTCGGTGGAGAGCCGAGCGGATACTCTGGCAGGGCCACTGATACAGCGGGGCGCCTCCCTGCTCAGAGGCTCACGTCCGGTTGTTCTCCATCCGAGTCACGGCACCAAATTGTGATTGTGGGTTTCCCAGTCACCAGTTGGAAAACAGTTAATTCAGTTACAAACTGAATTCTATTAATTTAGCAGGCGGCAATTAAGCAAACAGCGCTGGGCGGCCAGAGCGTCTCAGCTCTACCAACGGCACGCACCGTCCCTTTCCGAATTCAGGTTTTTATAGTCCTTTAGTTCCGGGTCCCGATTGTTTCACTGAGGCTTCTTCTGCACATGTGCCAGTTGTTGTTAGGGGGTCGTCTTTTACCTCCTAGTGGTCGATGGGATGAAGTTGCTCCTCTTCCTCACTTGTCCCTTGGTTGACCCCTCTCCCATATTTGGTCATCTTTATCAGCAAGCTCATTCATTGGCTCCTTAATTTCTATGGTTTCCACTTCTAAGTTACCTATAACTCAGTTCTATGCTTCGTTAGCAACTAACAATATACGTTACACAATCATTCTTACAAAATCAGAACGTTATGACCTGTTTCAAGGTACATGTGGTTTACTGAACAAAAGCTCATCTATCACAACCCTGACCTTAGACTTTTTGGTCCCAAACACCCTAACCTGATGACCCTAACTATACCCCTGATGACCCTGACCCCATAGACCACAACCCCCACCTGTGCGTGGAGGGTTCATCAGGATAACCTGGTGGGCTTGGTGAGGATGGGAAGGGTGTTATTCATTGGTGGCAGGAGCATGTATTCCCTATATTTGTATAAATAAAAACAATTTAAAAAACTACTATATGTCTGGTACAGCAGTAGAAAATGGATTGCAACCTGAGAACTGGTTTGGATTTTTATTTAATAAAATTTAATTATTTGAAAAGCTTTTTACTGCTCCCACATGCAATGCCATTTTCTACTGCTGCTGTGGCTGCTGTTTTTTTAAACTGAGGCAAAGGGGAGTGGACAGAGGCAGGCACAAAGGGTAGGGGACAGAAGCGGGCATGAAGGAGGGGGAGGGGAGGGGTCAAGGGTGTGGGGCAAGGGGGGGGCAGGGAAGGGGTGGGGCAAAAGAGGGGGTGTAGGAGTCATGGGAAAAAAGGGTAGTGGTAAATAAGGGCGAGGTCGAGGGGAGGTCAAGGGGAAGGGGGGGCAGGGTCAAGGGGAGGGCAGGGGGGATGGGGACAAGTGGGGCGAGGCCACAGGGATGGCGGGGTCGCAGGGACGGTGGAGGGCAGGCTCAAGGGGAGGGCGGGGACAAGGGGAGATCGGAGTCGAGGGGAGGGTGGGGGGCAGAGGGGGCCGGGGACAAGTGGGGCAGAGTCTCAGGGAGGGCAGGGTGCAGTGGGGTTGGGGTCACGGGGAGGGCAAAGTTGTGGGGAGGGTGGTGGATGGGTTTGTGGGGGCAGGCTAGAAGGGAGGGCAGGGTCACAGGGAGGAGGTGAGGAGGATAGGGTTGAGGGGATGGCAGGGGCCAGGGATGAGTGGGGCAGGGTCAAGGGGAGGGCGGAGGCAGCATCAGGGGCAGGGCACGGGGCGGGGTCTGGTAGGGGGCGGTGTCGATGTGAGGGCAGGGGGCAGGGCAGAGGAGAGGGCAGGAGGAGGGGGGACAAGTGGGGCGGGGCCACAGGTATGACAGGGTCACAGGGAGGCTGGAGGGCAGGGACAAGGGGAGGTCGGGGTCAAGGGGAGGGCAAGGGGCAGAGAGGGGTGGGAACGAGTGGGGCAGGGTGGCAGGGAGGGCAGAGTCCCAGGGAAGGTGGGGGGCAGGGTTGAAGGTAGGGCAGGGGACAGTGTCAAGGGGAGGGCAGTGTCATGGGGCAGTCGGGTGGCAGGGGTGGGGAGGGGGCGGGGGCAGAGGGGAGGGCGGGGGGGCGGAGTCGAATAGAGGGTGGAGTTGAGTGGAGGGCAGGAAAAGCAGGGGGGTTGGTGTCACAGGGAGGGTGGGGCGGGGTCGCAGTCGAAAGGAGGGCGGGGACAGAGAGGAGGACAGGGGGTGGGGTCAAGGGGAGGGCAGGGGTGGGGTTGGGCAGGGGCATGGTCACAGAGGGGGCAGGGTCAAGGGTAGAGCATGGGTGGGGTTGAGAAGAGGGCAGGGTCAAGGAAAGGGCAGGGTGGGGGGGCAGAGGTGAGGGCGGGGTCAAAGAGAAGGCATGGGGGTCGAGGGTAGGGCAGGGGGCACATGGGGCAGGGACAAGTGGGGCAGGGCCACAGAGATGGCGGGGTCACAAGGAGGGCAAGCTCGAGGGGAGGGCAGGGACAAGGGGAGAGCAGGATCAAGGGGAGGGCAGGGGGGCAGAGACAAATGGGGTGGGGTCACAGGGAGGGCGAGGTCACAGAGGGGGACAGGGTTAAAAGGCAGGCAGGGGGCTGACTTGAGGGGAGGGCGGGGTGAGCTTGTAGCAGGGTCAGGGAGGGGGTGGGGGCAGAGAGGAGGGTGGGGGTGGGGTCAAGGTGAGCACAGGATCAAGGAAAAGACAGGGAGGGTGGGGACAAGGGGATGGTGGAAGGGGAGTGTGGGGGGCAAGGTCGATGGAGGGCAAGTTCAAGGGATGACGACTGGGTGGTGTTGAAGGGGTGGCATGGGGGCGCTGTTGAGGGGGGAGAAGAGGATGGTGTCAACAGGAGGTGGGGAGGGTGCTGTTGAGGGGACTGTGGGGAGGACATGGTCAAGGGAAGGGCAGGGTTGCGTGGAGGGCTGGGGGCGGGGTCCTGGGGAGGGCGGGGGTGGGGGGCAGAGGGGATGGAGAGGTCGAACGTCAGTAAAATGCCACACAGTTAGAACCAACAATCAATAGATAACCGTATAGTGTCATCTTACAACCCCCTAAAAATGCAATACTAAATAAGTAAAATTTTTTAAAAACCCCACATTTGGAATGAAAGACGGATTATCAAACCCCACAAGCAAGGGATGCCTGCGACTCTCAACTGCAATGCAACACTGGCCCGCTGGGAATGGCACGCCTGGCCCGAGTCGCCTTCCCTGGAAATGGCCCCCTTTCCTCCTCACTTTGCATCTTCAAAAGGGAAACTGCCACACACACAAAAATCTTAAAAGGTGGCACAGAGCTGCGCACCATTTCATCACGCTGACACCACTGGCCGACCTACCTCCTTGGGGTCTTCCCCTCGACTCCTCTGTCGCTGCATCGGTATGCATCCCCTCTGGCCCATCTGAAAAACCCAACAATTTATTAAGCAAGTCTCCATGATGCCAACTCATTGCTCCACCATTGCAGACCTCTCGCTTCCATTTAGGAACCCTACCTGGAGTCTAACTGCAAGCAGCCATTAAAACACAAACAGAAAAAACCCCAGCTGGCATACCTCAGAGCCCCACAGCCTTACACCCCTGCAAAATCCCATCTGCTTCTTCCAACGCTGAAGGGCCCCACCCAGGCAGCTCCCATCCTCTCCCAGGAACGGGACGGAAAGGACGGTCCGCACACGCTGCTGACAGTACCGCCTTTACCAAGGCCTCCCGGGCAGAATCCAACACGCTAACCCTGGACTCTTACTGCTACGCCATGTCACCCCAACTCCACAGCCCCGGGCAGAGCAGCTCCCAGCCAAACACGCACAGAATGACGCAACACAGAACTCTGTGGATGATACGACTCCAAGATGGCCAAAGACTGTCAGCAAGAAGAGCTCCTGCACAGGCACAACTGTCAAACTACGCCACTGAGAGCGGACGGGAGGACGCTCTATGGCAACCTCAGAAGAGGGGGGACTGGACAGTAAGTCCTTCCAGTGAGCCGTTCAAAATTGTGATGACGGATGCTCAAGAAGACCGCCTTCAAGACCTAACGATGGAAAGATGCAAGGAAAAAGCCTCGGGACGTGAAAATAGGTGACCGGAGAACAGAGCTCCCGCCAGAGCCTGCAATGATGCCCTAAGAGAGGACCGACCGGAAACTTCCAAGATGCAAGGGCAAACCGTGCCATGACCTTGCCAGGCAAATCAAGAAGAGCCCCGTGGGCACTATGCTGATGAGCGAGCGTGGGCATCCGAGACCCTAGAGACTATGCCCGAGAGGCACGCTGTGCCCCTTTGAGCGCAAAGAGGATGCTGACACCCAGAGAGGGACTAAGACACAGAAGACACACCAAACAACAAGAAGCGGACAGACAGACACGGGCTGGAGCTGCCCTGCCCGGCACACCCTGGCATTGTGCTGACAATTGACCTGCTCCTCCCCGTGCTGCCTTACCCAGCCTCGCCCCCACCCCTCCCATTTTTGCCCTCTTATCCGGCTCCTCCTACTTAGCTTTGAGGAGTCCGGAGAGCCAAAATCCTTTCTTGACAGGGTAAAATGTCTACTGCATGTCTGCTTACTGGGACGCTTTGCTGTGTCAAGCCTCGGGTAGCTCCTGTAAAGCAAAAAGAGATGGTTAGAACTTCACAGGCACAGTCACCCCTGAAAAAGTGATCGCTGCTTTAGCCCGCTACTCTCAGCTCACCTGGCTGAGGTCACCGCCGGTGCTGACATCCGGCTTCGCTTGGCAGTTTGACAATTCGGACAAAAAATTACAGACCCAAACAGATAAGCTAGTCATACAGCCACCGGTGGCATCTTACCGTGCGTAACATATGCTGACCTGCTTTCTTAGGGCGCTCCGCTCATCCCGCTGCATCTGCAAAGAGCATTGAGAAAGTCACCTGGATGCAGAGCGACAGTTTACTGATTCCTCAGGTCTCCGCGGGAAGCCTCCCTCCCTCCCAGGCTCAACTTCATTCAATATCTATCTCCCTTGCTCCCCGCTCCCCAGTTGGCACAGTTCCCCAGAAGCTGCAATTGCGGGGCATACCTCATCTTTTGCAGGCAAGTGCTATGTTTGGTCTTCTACTGAACTCTGGGCTCTGCTACAGGCCTGTGAAATAAAGGGCTAATGCTTA
Organism: Gallinula chloropus; assembly: GCF_964237585.1. NCBI lineage: Eukaryota > Metazoa > Chordata > Aves > Gruiformes > Rallidae > Gallinula > Gallinula chloropus. Next base: position 15,285 of record NW_028168520.1, on the reverse strand, counting down.
CAGTCAATGAGGGGCCATGGTTACCACCACAGGTAACGGCCGCCTCACCTTCTCTGTGTGTCATGGCCATGTCCCACCACCGCCTCCGGGGCCTGAAAAAGAAACAGATTCCCACCTTCCATTACCATACCTTAACAAATCGCTCACCTGGCCCATGCCATTTACTGGTAGCTGCGCAGATGCTCAGGCCTGGCCTATCAACACACAAACAAGGGATGCCTGTAACACTCACGTGCAACACAACACTGGCCCACTAGGAATGGCTCGCCTGGCCCGAGTCTCCTTTCCTGGAAACGGCCCGCTCTCCTCCTTGCTTCGCACCTTCAAAAGAGAAACAGACACACACACAAAAATCTTAAAAGGTGGCACAGAGCCGCTGATCATTTCATCACGCTAATGCCACTGGCCAACGTACCTGCTTGGGGTCTTCCCCTTGACTCCTCTGTCATTGCATCGGTATGCATCGCATCTAGCCCGGTCTGAAAAACACAAGTGTCTACTAAGCAAGTCCCCCGATGCCAACTCATTACCGCACCATTCCAGACCTCTCGCTTCCATTTAGGAACTCCCGTCTCACACGGCGCACGACAAGCGTAATACAGAGGCAGACGGCGCACGACAAGCGTAATACAGAGGCAGACGGCGCACGACAAGCGTAATACAGAGGCAGACGGCGCAAGGCACAAGGCAATACAGGCACACTATGCATTATACCACCCCAATACAGAGGCACACGGCGCAAGGTGACTGTGCAGCATCTGTAAAATCAGAGCCAAACGCTCCATCTACCTGCCATGTGATGCTTCGGTGTTAGACACCAACACAGACGACAACCGCTTCACCTTCTCAGTGCACTCAGACACGTGGCTATGTCCCAATGATGCTCTCTATGGGGCCCGCAGGTAACAAAGCAGAAGGCCACATGCCAAGAGACTGCCCGGAACCCGTTCCCAGCTCCCATTCCCTTACCTGACCGATCGCTCGCAGCCTCCGCCATTTACAAGTGCCTGCGCCGAGGTTCGTGCCAGGGCTATAAAATAAACAAGGGATGCCTAATAACACCCCGCAACGCAGGCACCCTCTCCACTGCCGCTCCCCATCTTGCCCTTTTCTCCTACTCCCTCGACTTAGCATTGAAAAGTCCAGGGATCCCAAATCCATTCTTGAGAGAAACGGAGATGCACACTGGAGGCGACCCTCAGGTGCCACCTGTAAAACATAAGAAACAGCAGTTAGACCTTCACTGATAGGATCTGCTCAATGGAGCCATGCTGCGGGTATTGCGTACAACGCCTTCCACCAAAGTCTAAAGCCAGTAACATGCCGTAGGAGAAATCCAGTCCCAATACTTATAAGTCAACAAAGGACCTGCTGCAAACTGCACTGGTTCTAAAAGGATCACAGTTCTGAAAACAATGAGGAAAAGCCATAAACTGTCCCGTAACCCGGAAGAGAGTTGCCTTTGATACCCATGACTTTATTAGGAAATGCTAAAAGCCTATACGCAAGCAAGCAGCTTACTCAAGCCCTAGCTGGATAAGCTTATCATCAGACCTAGTAATAGAAGCGGTGCTAACGGCTCACAGTTTAAAGAGCAAAGCTGGTGAAATAAAACCCCAACAGTCCATCTTGTGCAAAGTCAGGAACGCCGGTAAAATGCTGTGCACCCAGAAGCAAAAGACAGACAGCTAACCTGATAGGATTGAGTTGCCCTGGCAAAGGCAACACAAAAGACACAAACTAAACGCAACTCAAGCTTCATAAATAAGTACACTTGACTAGGTAGACACTGGCCACACTTAGCTAGTTGCAAAACACTTACCTTGAACGCACGAACCAAGACAACAGCAGCAACTCCAATGCTTCAGCTGCAGAATGAAAACCAGAACACTATGACAGGAGACAGAGAGTAGAATGAGCTGCCAAAGGCAAGGCAGGTGCCTTATATACCCCAGGCTCCACCCACTGCCCTTCCCACAGTGGCCTGGGAAAGGGGATGATGCTGCCTGCAGAGGGATTAAAAGCAGCTGGAGGAGCAGGTGTGGCTCTTGTGACCCAAGTTGTTTATCAGAGAATCAATGCTGAATGGAGAAAAGGATTCTTGCTAAAAACATTCTCTACTCTGCCTTAATAAAGGGCTAATGCTTATAGTCCATGAGGGGCCTGCTGTGGCCTCCAAATGAGCTAGAAAAAAACCCACGGTGCTCTGGGAACTGTTAGGAATGTCGTGAGCTGACTGGGAACCGGGAAAATGCTACGTATTTGGTCCCCGTTATTTTGTTGGGAAAGGCTAAGGCTCTACAGGCAGATAAAAGGCTCATCCTAACCCCACCTAGACAATCTCATCATTGTGCCTGCTAGGAGAAGCGATGCTCAGGACTTAAACATTACAGAGCAATGTTAGTTAATAAAAGGTGAGGTTCTATCTTCTGTATGGTCAGGAAAGTCAGTAAAAGACCACACGCTTAGAACCAAAGACCAATAGATAATTGTATAGGGTCATCTTACAACCCCCTAAAAATACAATACAAAATAAAACTTTTTAAAAACCCCATATTTGGGATGAAAGACTGATTATCAGGCAAAGTGGCACAGACAGATGTGGCAAGAGATTAATATTTAAGATTCGGGGAACCGGAAAGGTAGATGGGCTGGCAGAGAGAGCAAGAAAGAAGCAGATGATCGTGGAATATCCTGAGTTGGAAGGGACCCATAAGGATCATCAAGTCCAACTCCTTGCTCCACACAGGACCAGCCAAGTCAGAGCATCTGACTCGGTGCATCATCCAGACACTTGACCTCAGTCGAGTGGGGTGCTGTGACCACTTCCCTGAAAAGCCTGTTCCAATGCCTGACCGTCCTATGAGTAAAGAGCCTCTTCCTAATATCCAACCTAAACAACCCCTGTTGCAGCTTCACAACATTCCCTCAGGTTCAGTCATTAGTCACCAAAGAGAAATCAGTGCCTCCCCCCGTAAGGAAGCCATAGAATATGAGGAGGTCTCCCTCCTCAGTCTCCTTTCTACATGTTGGGGAAAAAAAGAAAAAGGAATGGGCAGGAGGCAGGTAGAGATCTGCACGGCAGCAGAAAAAGCAACTCCTTACCAGCTTCTAACACCAGCAAGAGACCTTCACCACCTTGATGCTTCTCTCCACCTCCGCCCCTTCCTCCTCCATAGCGATGCCTGCCAGACCCTTACCTGGTCTGATGTCTTGATTGTCCTGTTTTACAAAACTTCCTCACTACACAGCAGCTTAGTACGTAGTCAACAGAGGCACTGAGCTCCTATCATCATGTGCTAGTCGACTACCTTGTAGGCAGCTTCAGGAGATTCTTCCTCACTGTGAGGACCAGCCGTCCTTTCCCAGAGGCAGCTGCATACCTGCAAGACAACAACACACAACACACACACACACACACACACACACACACACACACACACACACACACACGCCTTTTTGGATCTTCTCCTCAGCCAGTTCCCCCTTGTCAGCTCCCACAGACAGACATGCTCAAATAACCCCCTTTAGAGCTGGAGCCCCTTTATGGAGCAGGGTTGGCCCCACCCTCAGCCTCATTGGCCACACCTGGGGCTGCCCCAGCTGCAGTCCCACAGCACATCACCCCCTCCTCTGCACCTGTCCACAGCCATTAGTTCTGCATCCAGTGGCTACAAACTCATCCAGAGGTGACACAAAAAGTTTACTCATTTGTGCACATAACAAATCCCAGCAGCAAGCTGGCTATGAGGTTCGGTGCCCAAATGCAGCAGGAGACAGAGAAAGAAAAATCAAAAGCAGGAGGAAGGATAGAGGGACATAGAAAAGAGTTGTGGGACAGGGAGATGGAAAGCAGAACGTTGCTAACAAGAGAGGAATTAAACCTGATATGGAGTTAAAAGAACCACACAGCCATTTGCTGGCTTGCTCCTCTCTAGTAAAATGGGGGAAGAGGATCAAAAAGAAAAACATAAAACTTGGTTCCGGGTCTCTCTGGAGGCACCTAGCCTGGGCTGGTCCTGCTGCTGCACCTGTCAAGTAAGTTCATTATACCTGAGACTCTGCTGTGCAAAACCTAAGGTCAAGCTTGAAAGAGGAGGAAGTGCACCCAAGTGTGTGTGCAATGAATACGAATGTGAATAATGCATGAATGCTCAGGCAACAGCTATTAAGGGCAAGGCAGGGGAGAGGGAGGAAGAGGGTCTGGGAACTAGTCAGAGAGATGGAGAAAGAGTATGTCAGAAGGTATGGGCTGCAGGTAATAGAGGTACTAGGTGGACTCAGCCGTGCTAGGCTCACATTTTGGCCTGATAATAATTTTAAAGGTCTTTTCCAACCCTAACAATTCTATGAGTTAATAAATAAATAAAAACAGGATCTTGAGCAACACAGAAGGAGAGAGATGGATAAAACAAAACCAGCCATAGGCAACAGGGCAAAGACAGAGGAATCAAAAGGTGGAGAGGGAGTTGTACTGGAGAGTAAGAGGAAAATGTGTCCTGATGGGCTTCCACGGAGCAAGGGAGGAAATAGAAATTAGAGAGAGAGATGGACAGAGAAAGTTAAAACAGTGGTGGTTGACAGGGACTCAGAGAAGGGCAGAGCAGGAAGGAGAAAGAAAAGAAGGGACAGGCAATACAGCAGAGAGGAAGAAAAAAAAAAAGAGAGAAAGGGATCCTGACAAACTGAGAGGGGAAAAGAAAAATCTAGCAGTGAGCTACAGATTAGAGGGGAGAGGCTTTAGAAAAACAGGGACAGGGAACAAGACAGGGGGTGCAACAGAGAAAGAGGGAAAATAGTGACGGGACAGAGAGGAAAGAATTAAAAATGAGGGGCAGAGAACAAGATCAAGAGAGACAAAGAAATTGAAATGGGGTGTTACACTCTCAAATAACAGGAACACTGAGCCAGACAGAGCCAAAGATGGCAAAAATACCAACAGGCTACAAGGGAAAACGCAAAAATAGTGGCTGAGGGCCCTACGTGACAGAGAGAGGGAACCAGAGAGAGATGGAAAAAGAAAAAAAGACCCCTTTCTTTGGCTCAAAATGCTTGCCCATGTCAACTGTTGCTTCCAGGGAGGGGGGTGGCCAGCAGAGCTGGTGTCTGTGACAGACCTGCCAAAACAAAATTACGTCCCAGACCAAAATGCCCCCGAACTAATCACACGGTCACAGTATCCAGGCAGCATTCAGGGACCGTTGCATTTCATTGGGGTATTTCATGCTCCAAATTTTAATCTTTATGGTATTTCAATGGTAAAATAGTCCCTGGAGAACTTCCGACCATAAACACACACACACACAAAATCAAAATCTGGTATCTTGGTAGTTAAACGGCCTCCGGAGGACTTTCGGCCAGAGATGAAACTCACTGCGGCGTTTCGGCGGTAAAATGGCCGCCGGAGGACTTACGATCATAGAGGGGAAACCGCTGCGGCGCTTCGCCACTAAAATGGCCGCCGGAAGACTTACGATCATAGAGAGGAAACCGCTGTGGCGCTTCGCCGCTAAAATGGCCGCCGGAGGACTTCCGATCAGACAGGGCAAAAACTCTGTGGCGTTTCGCCGGTAAGGTGAGGTTCCATCTTCTGTACGGTCAGGAATGTCAGTAAAATGCCACACACTTAGAACCAACGATCAATAGATAACCGTATAGCGTCATCTTACAACCCCCTAAAAATGCAATACTAAATAAGTAAAGTTTTTTTTTTAAAACCCATATTTGGAATAAAAGACTGATTATCAAACCCCACAAGCAAGGGATGCCTGCAACCCTCACCTGCAACGCAACACTGGCCCGCTGGGAATGGCGCGCCTGGCCCGAGTCGCCTTCCCTGGAAATGGCCCCCTTTCCTCCTCACTTTGCATCTTCAAAAGGGAAACTGCCACACACACAAAAATCTTAAAAGGTGGCACAGAGCTGCGCACCATTTCATCACGCCGACACCACTGGCCGACCTACCTCCTTGGGGTCTTCCCCTCGACTCCTCTGTCGCTGCATCAGTATGCATCCCCTCTGGCCCCATCTGAAAAACCCAACAATTTATTAAGCAAGTCTCCATGATGCCAACTCATTGCTGCACCATTGCAGACCTCTCGCTTCCATTTAGGAACCCTACCTGGAGTCTAACTGCAAGCAGCCATTAAAACACAAACAGAAAAAACCCCAGCCGGCATACCTCAGAGCCCCACAGCCTTACACCCCTGCAAAATCCCATCTGCTCCTTCCAACGCTGAAGGGCCCCACCCAGGCAGCTCCCATCATCTCCCAGGAACAGGACGGAAAGGACGGTCTGCAAACCCTGCTGACGGTACCGCCTTTACCACGGCCTCCCGGGCAGAATCCGGCATGCTAACCCTAGACTTTTACTGCTGTGCCATGTCACCCCGACTCCACAGCCCCGGGCAGAGCAGCTCCCAGCCAAACACGCACAGAATGACACAACACAGAACCCTGTGGACGATGTGACTCCAAGATGGCCAAAGACTGTCAGCAAGAAGGGCTCCTGCACAGGCAACTGTCAAACTACGCCACTGAGAGCGGACGGGAGGACGCTCTATGGTAACCTCAGAAGTTAGGGGGGACTGGACAGTAAGTCCTTCCAGCGAGCCGTTCAAAATTGTGATGACAGATGCACAAGACGACCATCTTCAAGACCTAACAATTGGAAAGATGCAAGGAAAAAGCCTCGGGACGTGAAAATAGGTGACCGGAGAACAGAGCTCCCGCCAGAGCCTGCAATGATGCCCTAAGAGAGGACCGACCGGAAACTTCCAAGATGCAAGGGCAAACCGTGCCATGACCTTGCCAGGCAAATCAAGAAGAGCCCCGTGGGCACTATGCTGATGAGCGAGCGTGGGCATCCGAGACCCTAGAGACTATGCCCGAGAGGCACGCTGTGCCCCTTTGAGCGCAAAGAGGATGCTGACACCCAGAGAGGGACTAAGACACAGAAGACACACCAAACAACAAGAAGCGGACAGACAGACACGGGCTGGAGCTGCCCTGCCCGGCACACCCTGGCATTGTGCTGACAATTGACCTGCTCCTCCCCGTGCTGCCTTACCCAGCCTCGCCCCCACCCCTCCCATTTTTGCCCTCTTATCCGGCTCCTCCTACTTAGCTTTGAGGAGTCCGGAGAGCCAAAATCCTTTCTTGACAGGGTAAAATGTCTACTGCATGTCTGCTTACTGGGACGCTTTGCTGTGTCAAGCCTCGGGTAGCTCCTGTAAAGCAAAAAGAGATGGTTAGAACTTCACAGGCACAGTCACCCCTGAAAAAGTGATCGCTGCTTTAGCCCGCTACTCTCAGCTCACCTGGCTGAGGTCACCGCCGGTGCTGACATCCGGCTTCGCTTGGCAGTTTGACAATTCGGACAAAAAATTACAGACCCAAACAGATAAGCTAGTCATACAGCCACCGGTGGCATCTTACCGTGCGTAACATATGCTGACCTGCTTTCTTAGGGCGCTCCGCTCATCCCGCTGCATCTGCAAAGAGCATTGAGAAAGTCACCTGGATGCAGAGCGACAGTTTACTGATTCCTCAGGTCTCCGCGGGAAGCCTCCCTCCCTCCCAGGCTCAACTTCATTCAATATCTATCTCCCTTGCTCCCCGCTCCCCAGTTGGCACAGTTCCCCAGAAGCTGCAATTGCGGGGCATACCTCATCTTTTGCAGGCAAGTGCTATGTTTGGTCTTCTACTGAACTCTGGGCTCTGCTACAGGCCTGTGAAATAAAGGGCTAATGCTTACAGTCAATGAGGGGCCATGGTTACCACCACAGGTAACGGCCGCCTCACCTTCTCTGTGTGTCATGGCCATGTCCCACCACCGCCTCCGGGGCCTGAAAAAGAAACAGATTCCCACCTTCCATTACCATACCTTAACAAATCGCTCACCTGGCCCATGCCATTTACTGGTAGCTGCGCAGATGCTCAGGCCTGGCCTATCAACACACAAACAAGGGATGCCTGTAACACTCACGTGCAACACAACACTGGCCCACTAGGAATGGCTCGCCTGGCCCGAGTCTCCTTTCCTGGAAACGGCCCGCTCTCCTCCTTGCTTCGCACCTTCAAAAGAGAAACAGACACACACACAAAAATCTTAAAAGGTGGCACAGAGCCGCTGATCATTTCATCACGCTAATGCCACTGGCCAACGTACCTGCTTGGGGTCTTCCCCTTGACTCCTCTGTCATTGCATCGGTATGCATCGCATCTAGCCCGGTCTGAAAAACACAAGTGTCTACTAAGCAAGTCCCCCGATGCCAACTCATTACCGCACCATTCCAGACCTCTCGCTTCCATTTAGGAACTCCCGTCTCACACGGCGCACGACAAGCGTAATACAGAGGCAGACGGCGCACGACAAGCGTAATACAGAGGCAGACGGCGCACGACAAGCGTAATACAGAGGCAGACGGCGCAAGGCACAAGGCAATACAGGCACACTATGCATTATACCACCCCAATACAGAGGCACACGGCGCAAGGTGACTGTGCAGCATCTGTAAAATCAGAGCCAAACGCTCCATCTACCTGCCATGTGATGCTTCGGTGTTAGACACCAACACAGACGACAACCGCTTCACCTTCTCAGTGCACTCAGACACGTGGCTATGTCCCAATGATGCTCTCTATGGGGCCCGCAGGTAACAAAGCAGAAGGCCACATGCCAAGAGACTGCCCGGAACCCGTTCCCAGCTCCCATTCCCTTACCTGACCGATCGCTCGCAGCCTCCGCCATTTACAAGTGCCTGCGCCGAGGTTCGTGCCAGGGCTATAAAATAAACAAGGGATGCCTAATAACACCCCGCAACGCAGGCACCCTCTCCACTGCCGCTCCCCATCTTGCCCTTTTCTCCTACTCCCTCGACTTAGCATTGAAAAGTCCAGGGATCCCAAATCCATTCTTGAGAGAAACGGAGATGCACACTGGAGGCGACCCTCAGGTGCCACCTGTAAAACATAAGAAACAGCAGTTAGACCTTCACTGATAGGATCTGCTCAATGGAGCCATGCTGCGGGTATTGCGTACAACGCCTTCCACCAAAGTCTAAAGCCAGTAACATGCCGTAGGAGAAATCCAGTCCCAATACTTATAAGTCAACAAAGGACCTGCTGCAAACTGCACTGGTTCTAAAAGGATCACAGTTCTGAAAACAATGAGGAAAAGCCATAAACTGTCCCGTAACCCGGAAGAGAGTTGCCTTTGATACCCATGACTTTATTAGGAAATGCTAAAAGCCTATACGCAAGCAAGCAGCTTACTCAAGCCCTAGCTGGATAAGCTTATCATCAGACCTAGTAATAGAAGCGGTGCTAACGGCTCACAGTTTAAAGAGCAAAGCTGGTGAAATAAAACCCCAACAGTCCATCTTGTGCAAAGTCAGGAACGCCGGTAAAATGCTGTGCACCCAGAAGCAAAAGACAGACAGCTAACCTGATAGGATTGAGTTGCCCTGGCAAAGGCAACACAAAAGACACAAACTAAACGCAACTCAAGCTTCATAAATAAGTACACTTGACTAGGTAGACACTGGCCACACTTAGCTAGTTGCAAAACACTTACCTTGAACGCACGAACCAAGACAACAGCAGCAACTCCAATGCTTCAGCTGCAGAATGAAAACCAGAACACTATGACAGGAGACAGAGAGTAGAATGAGCTGCCAAAGGCAAGGCAGGTGCCTTATATACCCCAGGCTCCACCCACTGCCCTTCCCACAGTGGCCTGGGAAAGGGGATGATGCTGCCTGCAGAGGGATTAAAAGCAGCTGGAGGAGCAGGTGTGGCTCTTGTGACCCAAGTTGTTTATCAGAGAATCAATGCTGAATGGAGAAAAGGATTCTTGCTAAAAACATTCTCTACTCTGCCTTAATAAAGGGCTAATGCTTATAGTCCATGAGGGGCCTGCTGTGGCCTCCAAATGAGCTAGAAAAAAACCCACGGTGCTCTGGGAACTGTTAGGAATGTCGTGAGCTGACTGGGAACCGGGAAAATGCTACGTATTTGGTCCCCGTTATTTTGTTGGGAAAGGCTAAGGCTCTACAGGCAGATAAAAGGCTCATCCTAACCCCACCTAGACAATCTCATCATTGTGCCTGCTAGGAGAAGCGATGCTCAGGACTTAAACATTACAGAGCAATGTTAGTTAATAAAAGGTGAGGTTCTATCTTCTGTATGGTCAGGAAAGTCAGTAAAAGACCACACGCTTAGAACCAAAGACCAATAGATAATTGTATAGGGTCATCTTACAACCCCCTAAAAATACAATACAAAATAAAACTTTTTAAAAACCCCATATTTGGGATGAAAGACTGATTATCAGGCAAAGTGGCACAGACAGATGTGGCAAGAGATTAATATTTAAGATTCGGGGAACCGGAAAGGTAGATGGGCTGGCAGAGAGAGCAAGAAAGAAGCAGATGATCGTGGAATATCCTGAGTTGGAAGGGACCCATAAGGATCATCAAGTCCAACTCCTTGCTCCACACAGGACCAGCCAAGTCAGAGCATCTGACTCGGTGCATCATCCAGACACTTGACCTCAGTCGAGTGGGGTGCTGTGACCACTTCCCTGAAAAGCCTGTTCCAATGCCTGACCGTCCTATGAGTAAAGAGCCTCTTCCTAATATCCAACCTAAACAACCCCTGTTGCAGCTTCACAACATTCCCTCAGGTTCAGTCACTAGTCACCAAAGAGAAATCAGTGCCTCCCCCCGTAAGGAAGCCATAGAATATGAGGAGGTCTCCCTCCTCAGTCTCCTTTCTACATGTTGGGGAAAAAAAGAAAAAGGAATGGGCAGGAGGCAGGTAGAGATCTGCACGGCAGCAGAAAAAGCAACTCCCTACCAGCTTCTAACACCAGCAAGAGACCTTCACCACCTTGATGCTTCTCTCCACCAGTTAAAAGCTGGCAACAGGAAAAATGAGCAGACTAAAATACCCAAAGAACCCCCACAAAGCCCAAAACCCAAAGAAGCTACAAAACCCATTTAGAAACACCCACAAACCTCAGACCCCACAAGAAAAGCCACAAAACCCTGTGACTCTGGGAACATCTAGGAAAGCCATGAGCTGTCCTGAAACCCAGAAGATACTACACCTTTGATACCCACTACTTTATAGGAAAAGACTAAAACTCAGTATGTGGACAAGATGCTCACGCTAATCCCAACTAGAAAAATCTCATCATTAGGCCTGTTAGAAACAATACTCACAGCTTACAGCATACAGAACAAAGCAAAAATGATAATAAAAAAGTCACTTTACAATCCCCTGAAAACATAAACACTCAAAACTACACACAAAGATGCTTTCCATTATATACATGCTGCTTAACCTGAAGTTCTTACCTCAGATATATCTCCCCAAACAGCCAAGCCATTGCAGATACACGTTCCTAAAAAGCCAAGCCAACTACAAAGCTCCATCTGCCAAAAGACAGAGAAAGCACTAACCCCAAAGAAAACCTTCAGAAAAGTAAGCAGCCTAGGCCAAGGCCAGCTGCTCATATACCCCTGGCCCCACCCAACACCCTTCCCACAGTCCCCTGGGAAAGGGGAGAGTCCTGTCTGCAGAAGATTCAAAGGCAGGAATGGGTTTTCTGACTTAAATTGATGGATTGCAAAGTGCTGAATGGAGAAAGGGACTCTTACTGAAACCAATAATTGCCACTTTTACTGCATCTGTCATATTGATGCTGCAACTTGGTATGTAAATATTTTTTATTTGTACAGCTGGAGCCCCTTCATGGACCAGGGCTGGCCCCTCCCTCAGCCTCATTGGCCATGCCTGGGGCTGCCCCAGCTGTAGCCACACAGCACATCATCCAGCACATCATCCCTGCACCTGTCCACAGCCACAGGCTCTGCATCCGAGGGCTGCAAACACATCCAGAAGTGACAGGAAAATTTTACTCCTTAGTGCACATAACAAATCCTGGTAGTGAGTTGGATACAAGGCTCAGCACCCAAATACAGCAGAAGACAGAGAGAGAAAAATGAAAAGTGGGAGGAAGGATAGCAGGATGTAGAAAAGAGTTGTGAGACAAGGAGATGAAAGCAGGATGTGGCTAATGAGAGATGGATTTAACCTGGCAGAGAGTTAACCACACAGCCATTTGCTGGTTTACTCCTCTCCAGTGAGGGGGGGTGGGAAGCTAATCAAAAAGAAAAGCATAAAACTCATGGCTTGAGATAGAAACAGTTTAATAGGAAAAAAATTAAAGACAATAGTAATAATAAAAGAATGTACAAGCAATACACAGCACAACTGTTCACCAGCCAGAGCCAATGCTCTTGAGTTGCCTGCCCCCCTCAGTTATACTCAGAGTATGATATCATACACTTGGATTATCCCTTTGGCCAGTTCCAGGCAGCTGTCCTGGCCCTGTCCATTTCTGACTTCTCAGGTGCCCCTAACCTTCTTGTCAGCAAGCTGCTATGAGAATCTGAGGAACCCTTGACTGCTTGGCAAGAATTAAAATACTAGTGATACATCACACTATACCATCTGCTAGAAAGAAAACTAACTCTGTCCCAGATGAAAGAATGACAAATGAGGACACAAAAAATGAGATGCTGCAAACAAGAGAGGGAAAGAACAAGCAATTCATCCATAGAGAGGACTGTATCTCTCCTCAGACAACAATCCCGTCTTCTGCCAGAGCATTTTGAGATGCCACTGTTTCCCCAATCGATGCTAATGACAACTGTAGCCCTTTTACAGAGAGGGGTCTTCTTCATCACCCTCACTGCTCACCCACCCCCTGCCAGGCTCCTCTGGCACCAGCCCACAGCTGTAGCAGTGGCCCTTATACTCACTGTGTAACCTGACTCTGTGACAGCTACTTGCAAGCACAAAGGACTACAAACACAGCCATGAGTGCAAAAAGGACAGCAAGTGGTTATTGATTAGTGTGTGTAAAGCCCAGAAGTGAGTCTGTTCTGGGGCTTGGTGTCTGTACAGTAACCCTTCCTTGAGGACAACTTGTCAGCTGTTACTGGAGCAGCAGACACAGAGAATGAAAATACAGCAACGGGGAACAAGACAGAGGAACAGCAGGAGAAAAAAACATGAGCATTATTAAGGAACACATAAAGAGGTACAGGAGAAAGGGCAACGAGATGGAAAAATAATTCAAAAGGCATGAGGAGACCTGCAGGGATGTGGCAAAAGAAAAACATGGTCAGAGAGCAGAAATGAGGGAAAGGAAATGACAAGAAGGGAGCAGAACACATAGATTAAAAAGAAAAGAAAAAAAAAGGCAGGAAGAAGAGAAAAGTACAGAACAAGTCAGAAGGAGGTGGGGCAGGGAGGCAGTGCTGGGCGGAGAAGAGAGAGACAAATCAAACCAAAGAAATGGAAGGGAAAAAACAGTGATGAACTGTGGTAGAAGAAAAATAGACCAGGAAGCAGGACAGGAGGGAATAATGGGACAGTGAACTGGGCAGGAGGATATAGCAACAAATGATAGGACAGCCAGTGGGGTGGAAATGTACAGACATAAAGTTAGGGAAGAAAAGAAAATGGACAGGAAAGGAAGCCGGAAAGGCATTAGAATGAAATATTAGAGATGGAGAGAGAGCAGGCCAGTAACAGGACCGAGGCAGAGAGATGGACAAAGGGGGGGGGGGGGGGGGGGAGGATGAGGAAAAAAAACCACATCACCATCACTGGCAGAAGGCCAGAGGGACAAGGAAAGACAGAAAGACACAACAAAGGGCACAGAAAACATGTGAGGGACAGGTAGATAAAAAGTGGGACAATACAAAAAACAGGTGGACTCAGAGGAGGATGCTGGGAGAGAGCCAATGAAAGTGCCAGTGAAAAATGACAGAAAGATGGAACAGGAGAGGAAAAAACAGAAACAGGAACAGAAAGCAGGACAAAGGCTCAGAGAGAGTAAGAGAGAAGAACAGTGCGATGCAGAATGAAAATGACACCAAACTGCAGAGAGAAGGATAAAGATAAAAATGAAAAGAGAAATTGAGGGCGGGGGGGGAGAGAGAGATAAAAAGCCAGGACATGGAGCGGCATGTACAGGTATAGAGAGGAAAAGAACAAGTAAAAAAAAAGGGTGGTAGGAGTGGTGGAGGATAGGGGGATAGGAGAGGGGTGCAGGGGGAGGCAGGGGGATATGGAAAGGTGAGAAAGAGAAAAAGAAAAAAGAAGATAGATTGATGCAGTTCAGGGCAAAGAAATGGAAAAAGAAGAAACAATGAGCAGCTACAGGACCGAGATAGAGGATGAGGAAAAAATGCTGAGAGAAAGCAGGGCAAAAGCATAAAGGTTAAAATAAAAGGGAGAATGAGTACAAGAGGGATAGAGAAAGAGGAAGCAGGGCAGAAGAAAAGAGAGAAGAGAAAAGGTAAAGGGAAGCAAAGAAAATCACAGCAGCATGGGAAAGAGATGGGGGCAGGGCAGATGGGGCCAGTGGCACTGCCTGATCCTCAACAACTCATCCCCTGGCCTCCCTCAAAGCCCTTTCCCCAGGACAAAGGACAAGCAGATGCAGCCAGGAGGTCAAAGGCTGCAGGTGTTTATTCAGCATGGAACCAGTCCTGGGAGTCACTTTGTTCCAGAGGCCACTCCAAGGTACCTCAGCACTCATTCCCAGAGTTGTGCTCCGCAGTCCAGTGGGAAACGGACAGCTGGCCTAGCAGGCTGCTGGAGATATGGGCTGCTATGCCAAGGTGGAAGACGCTACCAACAATTGAGGAGCAGAACACTACAGTACAGAATGTTAGAAAAGTGGTGCCAGTGTGATAGCTGGGCTGTAGCAAGAAAGCAGGACATGGGGAAGGGTGCAGCCAGAGAAAGATGGAGACAGGGAGCTTGTCAGATACAGAGAAAGAAGCGGCAGGCAGATAGGAAGAGAGGCAGGAAAAAGTCCATACTGTCTTAGACAGGTAGAGGAAGGAATTAAAAAATAGGGACAGTCAGTCAGAGAGAGATGAACAAAACAAGTAAGCAAAAATAGCCACAACCAAAGTAAACCCTGTCCTGGTTCCAGCCAGGACAGAGTTAAGTTTCACAAGGAGCCAGCACAGTTGACCTGAGGTGGCCCAGACTGCTTTCCATACCACGTGACACTACACCACCCATAAAAGGGGCAGGTCAAGGAGGAGTGGGGCTGTGTGGTGCTGACACAGTCTGTGTGTGGTCCAGCATCCATGAAGTACTCTAAGTTATCAGAGGCTGATATGTTTTCTATGTTTGTTTATGTTTTCTGTCACAGACTCTGTTGTTGCTCCCCTCACTGTGCCGTGTCCG
>NW_028168521.1:0-25733 GCF_964237585.1 Gallinula chloropus | reverse complement strand
GAGCACCCACTGCCCCATCATCTGCCTCTTCTAGTAGGGCTATGGTAGGTGGGGAGGGGGCTCGGGGGGGCTGGGGGCTTGGGGAGGCTCTGCGGGGTCTGGGGAGGGGGATACAGGGGGGTTTATGGGTGCTGGAGTGGGTGCTGAGCACCCAGTACCCTGACCTGTGCCTCATCCTGTAGGGCTGTGGTAGGTGGGGAGGGGGCTCAGGGGGGCTGGGGGCTTGGGGGGGCTCTGGGGGGCTTGGGGGGGCTTGGGGAGTGAGATATGGGGGGTCTCATGGGTGCTGGAGTGGGTGCTGAGCACCCAGTACCCTGACCTGTGCCTCATCCTGTAGGGCTGTGGTAGGTGGGGAGGGGGCTCGGGGGGGCTGGGGGCTTGGGGAGGCTCTGGGGGGCTCGGGGGGCTCAGGGGAGGGGGATATGGGGGGTCTCATGGGTGCTGGAGTGGGTGCTGAACACCCACTACCCCATCCTGTGCCTCATCCTGTAGGGCTGTGTAGGTGGGGAGGGGGCTCGGGGGGGCTGGGGGCTTGGGGAGGCTCTGGGGGGCTTGGGGGGCTCAGGGGAGGGGGATACAGGGGGGTTTGTGGGTGCTGGAGTGGGTGCTGAGCAGCCTGAGCACCCACTGCCCCCACCCCCTGGGTGCCCCCCCCACCCATCAGTGACCCCCCCCCAGTCTGGATACCCCCCCCACTCCATCAGTGACCCCCCCCACCCATCAGTGACCCCCCCCCAGTCTGGATACCCCCCCCACCCATCAGTGACCCCCCCCCCAATGTGGGTGCCCCCCCCCCAGGGAAGCTGCAGACGCTGGACGCGCTGCTGCGGCGCCTGAAGGCCGGCGGGATACCCCCCCACCCACCCATCAGTGACCCCCCCCACCCATCAGTGACCCCCCCCCCAGTCTGAATACCCCCCCACCCATCAGTGACCCCCCCCCCAATATGGGTGCCCCCCCCCAGGGAAGCTGCAGACGCTGGACGCGCTGCTGCGGCGCCTGAAGGCCGGCGGGATACCCCCCCCCCCCACACCCATCAGTGACCCCCCCACCCATCAGTGACCCCCCCCACCCATCAGTGACCCCCCCCCCAGTCTAGATACCCCCCCCACCCATCAGTGACCCCCCCCCAATATGGGTGCCCCCCCCCAGGGAAGCTGCAGACGCTGGACGCGCTGCTGCGGCGCCTGAAGGCCGGCGGGTACCGCGTGCTGATCTGAATACCCCCCCCACCCATCAGTGACCCCCTCCCCAGTCTAGATACCCCCCCCACCCATCAGTGACCCCCCCCCCCGTCTGAATACCCCCCCCACCCATCAGTGACTCCCCCCCCAATGTGGGTGCCCCCCCCCCAGGGAAGCTGCAGACGCTGGACGCGCTGCTGCGGCGCCTGAAGGCCGGCGGGCACCGCGTGCTGATCTTCACCCAGATGACGCGCATGCTGGACGTGCTGGAGCGTTTCCTCACCTACCACGGCCACCTCTACCTGCGCCTGGACGGCAGCACCCGCGTCGAGCAGCGGCAGGTGGGGGCTGGGGGCACCCAAAATTGGGGGGGGGGGGGACAAGGGGGGGTACCCGCATCGGTTTGGATGGGTAGCGGGGGTCTTGGAACACCCCGAGGGGATCTGGAGCTCCTGGAACCTCCAGGAACATCCTGGGGGTCCCATCCTGGAGCCACATCTCAAGGGGGTTGAGGTGGTCTTGGGGTTTGGGGGTCTGGGGGCACCCAGGGGTTGGGTCTCCAAGGCCCTTGGACCACCCCGTGGAGACACAGAGGTCCAGGAACTTCCTGGGGGTCCCATCCTGGAGCCACATCTCAAGGGGTTTGAGGTGGTCCTGGGGTTTGGGGGTCTGGGGGCACCCAAAATTGGGGGGGGGGAGGGATGGAGGGGGCACCCGGATCGGTTGGGATAGGTAGTGGGGGTCTTGGATCACCCCGAGGGGATCTGGAGCTCCTGGAACCTCCAGGAACATTCTGGAACCTTCTGGAACCTCCAGGAACATCCAGGAATATCCTGGGGGTTCCATCCTGGAGCCACATCTCAAGGGGTTTGAGGTGGTCTTGGGGTTTGGGGATCTGGGGGGGGACATATTTGGGTCTGGGGGCACCCAGGTGTTGGGTCTCCAAGGCCCTTGGATCACCCCATGGAGACCCAGAGGTCCAGGAACTTCATGGAACCTCCAGGAACATCCTGGGGGTCCCATCCTGGAGCCACATCTCAAGGGGTTCGGGGTGGTCCTGGGGTTTGGGGGTCTGGGGGGGACACATTTGGGTCTGGGGGCACCCAGTTGATGGGTCACCAAGGCTCTTGGACCACCCCGAGGGGACCTGGAGCTCCT
The DNA here is from genome assembly GCF_964237585.1 of Gallinula chloropus. Taxonomy (NCBI): domain Eukaryota; kingdom Metazoa; phylum Chordata; class Aves; order Gruiformes; family Rallidae; genus Gallinula; species Gallinula chloropus. Next base: position 23,391 of record NW_028168521.1, on the reverse strand, counting down.
GGAACCTCCAGGAACCTCCAGGAACATCCTGGGGGTCCCATCCTGGAGCCACATCTCAAGGGGTTTGAGGTGGTCCTGGGGTTTGGGGGTCTGGGGTCACCCAAAATTGGGGGGGGGAGGGATGGAGGGGGTACCCGCATCGGTTCGGATGGGTAGCGGGGGTCTTGGAACATCCTGAGGGGATCTGGAGCTCCTGGAACCTCCAGGAACCTCCTGGGGGTCCCATCCTGGAGCCACATCTCAAGGGGTTTGAGGTGGTCCTGGGGTTTGGGGGTCTGGGGGCACCCAAAATTGGGGGGGGGAGGGATAAGGGGGGTACCCGGATCGGTTCAGATGGGTAGCGGGGGTCTTGGAACACCCCGAGGGGATCTGGAGCTCCTGGAACCTCCAGGAACATCCTGGGGGCCCCATCCTGGAGCCACATCTCAAGGGGTTTGAGGTGGTCCTGGGGTTTGGGGGCCTGGGGGCACCCAAAATTGGGGGGGGGAGGGATGGAGGGTGCACCCGGATCGGTTCGGATAGGTAGTGGGGGTCGCAGATCACCCCGAGGGGATCTGGAGCTCCTGGAACCTCCAGGAACCTACTGGAACCTCCAGGAACATCCAGGAACATCCTGGGGGTCCCATCCTGGAGCCACATCTCAAGGGGTTTGAGGTGGTCTTGGGGTTTGGGGGTCTGGGGGCACCCAGGGGTTGGGTCTCCAAGACCCATGGACCACCCCATGGGGACCTGGAGCTCCTGGAACCTCCAGGAACATCCTGGGGGTCCCATCCTGGAGCCACATCTCAAGGGGTTTGAGGTGGTCCTGGGGTTTGGGGGTCTGGGGGCACCCAAAATTGGGGGGGGGGAGGGATGGAGGGGGCATCCGGATCGGTTTGGATAGGTAGTGGGGGTCTTGGAACACCCCGAGGGGATCTGGAGCTCCTGGAACCTCCTGGAACATCCTGGGGGTCCCATCCTGCAGCCACATCTCAAGGGGTTTGAGGTGGTCTTGGGGTTTGGGGGTCTGGGGGGGACATATTTGGGTCTGGGGGCACCGAGGTGTTGGGTCACCAAGACCCTTCAGCTACCTCATGGAGACTTGGAGCTCCAGGAACCTCCTGGGGGTCCCATCCTGGAGCCACATCTCAAGGGGTTCAGGGTGGTCCTGGGGTTTGGGGGTCTGGGGGCACCCAAAATTGGGGGGGGGGGAGGGATAAGGGGGGTACCTGCATCGGTTCGGATGGGTAGCGGGGGTCTTGGAACATCCTGAGGGGACATGGAGCTCCTGGAACCTCCTGGAACCTCCTGGAACCTCCAGGAACATCCTGGGGGTCCCATCCTGGAGCCACATCTCAAGGGGTTTGAGGTGGTCTTGGGGTTTGGGGGTCTGGGGGCACCCAGGGGTTGGGTCTCCAAGGCCCTTGGATCACCCTGAGGGGACCTGGAGCTCCAGGAACATCCTGGAACCTCCTGGAACATCCTGGGGGTCCCATCTTGAAGCCACATCTCAAGGGGTTCAGGGTAGTCCTGGGGTGTGGGGGTCTGGGGGCACCCAGTTGATGGGTCTCCAAGGCCCTTGGACCACCCCGAGGGGACCTGGAGCTCCTGGAACCTCCTGGAACATCCTGCAACCTCCAGGAACATCCTGGGGGTCCCATCCTGGAGCCACATCTCAAGGGGTTTGAGGTGGTCTTGGGGTTTGGGGGTCTGGGGGCACCCAGGGGTTGGGTCTCCAAGACCCTTGGACCACCCTGTGGGGACCTGGAGCTCATGGAACCTCCTGGAACATCCTGGAACCTCCAGGAACATCCTGGGGGTCCCATCCTGCAGCCACATCTCAAGGGGTTCGGGGTGGTCCTGGGGTTTGGGGGTCTGGGGGCACCCAGGGGTTGGGTCTCCAAGACCCTTGGACCACCCTGTGGGGACCTGGAGCTCATGGAACCTCCTGGAACATCCTGGAACCTCCAGGAACATCCTGGGGGTCCCATCCTGCAGCCACATCTCAATGGGTTTGGGGTGGTCCTGGGGTTTGGGGGTCTGGGGGGACACATTTGGGTCTGAGGGTGCCAGTTGATGGGTCCCCAAGACCCTGTGACCCCCCCCATGGAGCTCCAGGTCTCCAGGGACCCCCTTGGACCCCCCCATGGAGACCCCAACCTCCAGGAACCCCCCTATGATCCCACCTCATCACCACATCCCAAGACCTCGGTGGCATCACAGGAGGGTTCTGCTGTCCAGGGGGGTGACATTTGGGTCTGGGGGCTCCCAAGTGTCCAAAGGGACCCAGTTGATGGGTCCCCAAGACCCTTGGACCCCCCCATGGAGACCCCAACCTCCAGGAACCCCCTGGGACCCCCCCATGGAGACCCCAACCTCCAGGAACCCCCCTGTGATGCCACCTCAGAGCCACATCTCAAGGGCTTGGGGGTGACAGGGGAGGGTCCTGGCACCCAGGGGGGGTGACATTTGGGTCTGGGGGCTCCCAAGTGTCCAAAGGGACCCAGCTGATGTGTCCCCAAGACCCTGGGACCCCTCCATGGAGACCCCAACCTCCAGGAACCCCCCCTGTGATCCCACCTCATCACCACATCCCAAGACCTCGGTGGCATCACAGGAGGGTTCTGGTGTCCAGGGTGGGTGACATTCGGGTCTGGGGGTGCCAGTTGATGGGTCCCCAAGACCCTGTGACCCCCCCATGGAGCTCCAGGTCTCCAGGGACCCCCTTGGACCCCCCCATGGAGACCCCAACCTCCAGGAACCCCCCTGTGATGCCACCTCGGAGTCACATCTCAAGGGCTTCAGGGTGGTCCTGGGGTCTGGGGGGACACATTTGGGTCTGGGGGTCCCAGTTGATGGGTCCCCAACACCCTTGGACCCCCCCATGGAGCTTCAGGTCTCCAGGGACCCCCATGGACCCCCCCATGGAGACCCCAACCTCCAGGAACCCCCCTATGATCCCACCTCATCACCACATCCCAAGACCTTGGTGCCATCCCGGTGTCTCCTGGGTGCCACCCCCATGTCCCCACCCCCACACCATGTCCCCCCACCCCACCCCCATGTCCCCCCACCCCACCCCCTGACCGTGTCCCCCCCGTGTCCCCCCCCCCCAGGCCCTGATGGAGCGTTTCAACGCCGACAAGCGCATCTTCTGCTTCATCCTGTCCACGCGCAGCGGCGGCGTCGGCGTCAACCTGGCCGGCGCCGACACCGTCGTCTTCTACGACAGCGACTGGAACCCGACCATGGACGCCCAGGCCCAGGACCGGTGCCACCGCATCGGCCAGACCAGGGACGTCCACATCTACCGGTATGGGGGGGGACAGGGGGGGGCTGCTCCTCATGGAGCATCTTCCATGGTCTTGGGGTCTCCTCAGGGAGCATCTTCCATGGCTTTGGGATCTCCTCATGGAGCATCTCCCATGGTCTTGGGGTCTCCTCATGGATCATCTCCAGGAGGGGCTGCACCTCGTGGAGCATCTCCCATGGCTTTGGGATCTCCTCATAGAGCATCTCCCATGGTCTTGGGGTCTTCTCCTCAGGGAGCATCTCCCATGGCTTTGGGGTCTCCTCAGGGGGCATCTCCCATGGCTTTGGGGTCTCCTCATGGAGCGTCTTCCATGGCTTTGGGATCTCCTCTAGAGCATCTTCCATGGTCTTGTGATCTTCTCCTCAGGGAGCATCTTCCATGGCCTTGGGGTCCCCTCATGGAGCATCTCCCATGGCTTTGGGGTCTCCTCATGGAGCATCTTCCATGGTCTTGGGGTCTCCTCATGGTTCATCTCCAGGAGGGGCTGCTCCTCATGGAGCATCTTCCATGGCCTTGGGATCTCCTCAGGGAGCATCTCCCATGGCTTTGGGATCTCCTCAGGGAGCATCTCCCATGGCCTTGGGGTCTCCTCAGGGAGCATCCTTAGGGAGCATCTCCCATGGCTCTGGGATCTCCTCATGGAGCATCTTCCATGCTCTTGGGAACCCAACCATGGACGCCCAGGCCCAGGACCGGTGCCACCGCATCGGCCAGACCAGGGACGTCCACATCTACCGGTATGGGGGGGGACAGGGGGGGTCTTCTCCTCATGGAGCATCTCCCATGGTCTTGGGGTCTCCTCAGGGAGCATCTCCCATGGCTTTGGGGTCTCCTCAGGGAGCGTCTTCCATGGCTTTGGGATCTCCTCTAGAGCATCTTCCATGGTCTTGGGGTCTCCTCATGGAGCATCTCCCATGGCTTTGGGATCTTCTCCTCATAGAGCATCTCCCATGGTCTTGGGGTCTTCTCCTTCTGGAGCATCTCCCATGGTCTTGGGGTCTCCTCAGGGAGCATCTCCCATGGTCTTGGGGTCTCCTCATGGAGCATCTTCCATGGTCTTGGGGTCTCCTCATGGAGCATCTTCCATGGCTTTGGGGTCTCCTCATGGAGCATCTTCCATGGTCTTGGGGTCTCCTCATGGAGCATCTTCCATGGCTTTGGGGTCTCCTCATGGAGCATCTTCCATGGTCTTGGGATCTCCTCATGGATCATCCTCATAGAGCATCTCCCATGGCTTCGGGATCTCCTCGGGGATCATCCTCATGGAGCATCTCCAGGGGGGGCTGCTCCTCATGGAGCATCTCCCATGGCTTTGGGGTCTCCTCATGGAGCATCTTCCATGGTCTTGGGGTCTCCTCAGGGAGCATCTCCCATGGCTTTGGGGTCTCCTCATGGAGCATCTCCCATGGCTTTGGGGTCTCCTCATGGAGCATCTTCCATGGTCTTGGGGTCTCCTCATAGAGCATCTTCCATGGTCTTGTGATCTTCTCCTCATGGAGCATCTTCCATGGTCTTGGGGTCTCCTCAGGGAGCATCTCCCATGGCTTTGGGGTCTCCTCAGGGAGCATCTGCCATGGTCTTGGGGTCTCCTCAGGGGGCATCTTCCATGGCTTTGGGGTCTCCTGTTGGAACATCTTCCATGGCTTTGGGGTCTCCTCATGGAGCATCTTCCATGGCTTTGGGATCTCCTCATAGAGCATCTTCCATGGCTTTGGGATCTCCTCATAGAGCATCTTCCATGGTCTTGGGATCTCCTCATGGAGCATCTCCCATGGCTTTGGGGTCTCCTCAGGGAGCATCTCCCATGGCTTTGGGATCTCCTCATGGAGCATCTCCCATGGCTTTGGGATCTCCTCATAGAGCATCTCCCATGGCTTTGGGATCTCCTCATGGAGCATCTCCCATGGCTTTGGGATCTCCTCAGGGAGCATCTCCCATGGCTTTGGGATCTCCTCATGGAGTATCTACCATGGTCTTGGGATCTCCTCATGGAGCATCTCCCATGGCTTCGGGATCTCCTCGGGGATCATCCTCATGGAGCATCTCCAGGGGGGGGCTGCTCCTCATGGAGTATCTTCCATGGCTTTGGGGTCTCCTCATGGGGCATCTCCCATGGCTTTGGGGTCTCCTCATAGAGCATCTTCCATGGTCTTGGGGTCTCCTCAGGGAGCATCTTCCATGGTCTTGGGGTCTCCTCATGGAGCATCTTCCATGGCCTTGGGGTCTCCTCAGGGAGCATCCTTAGGGAGCATCTCCCATGGCTCTGGGATCTCCTCATGGAGCATCTTCCATGGTCTTGGGAACCCGACCATGGACGCCCAGGCCCAGGACCGGTGCCACCGCATCGGCCAGACCAGGGACGTCCACATCTACCGGTATGGGGGGGGACAGGGGGGTCTTCTCCTCATGGAGCATCTGCCATGGTCTTGGGGTCTCCTCATGGAGCATCTCCCATGGCCTTGGGGTCTCCTCAGGGATCATCCTCACGGAGCATCTTCCATGGTCTTGGGGTCTCCTCAGGGAGCATCTCCCATGGCTTCGGGATCTCCTTGGGGATCATCCTCATGGAGCATCTCCAGGGGGGGCTGCTCCTCATGGAGCATCTCCCATGGTCTTGGGGTCTCCTCATGGAGCATCTCCCATGGCTTTGGGGTCTCCTCAGGGAGCATCTCCCATGGCTTTGGGGTCTCCTCAGGGGGCATCTTCCAAGGCTTTGGGGTCTCCTCAGCATCTTCCATGGCTTTGGGGTCTCCTCAGCATCTTCTATGGTTTTGGGGTCTCCTCATAGAGCATCTTCCATGGTCTTGGGGTCTCCTCAGGGAGCATCTCCCATGGCTTCGGGATCTCCTCGGGGATCATCCTCATGGTTCATCTCCAGGAGGGGCTGCACCTCGTGGAGCATCTTCCATGGCTTTGGGGTCTCCTCAGGGAGCATCTCCCATGGCCTTGGGATCTTCTCCTCATAGAGCATCTCCCATGGTCTTGGTGTCTTCTCCTTCTGGAGCATCTCCCATGGTCTTGGGGTCTTTTCTCCCTGGAGCTTCTCCCATGGCTTTTGGGTCTCCTCATGGATCATCTCCGGGGGGGCTGTTCCTCAGGGAGCATCTCCCATGGCTTTGGGTCTCCTCAGCATCTTCCATGGTCTTGGGGTCTTCTCCTCAGGGAGCATCTCCCATGGTTTTGGGGTCTTCTTGTGGAGCATCTCCCATGGCTTTGGGGTCTCCTCAGGGAGCATCTTCCATGGCTTTGGGGTCTTCTTGTGGAGCATCTTCCATGACTTTGGGATCTCCTCATGGAGCATCTCCCATGGTCTTGGGGTCTCCTCAGGGATCATCCTTGTGGAGCATCTCCCATGGCTTTGGGGTCTCCTCAGGGAGCATCTCCCATGGCTTTGGGATCTCCTCATGGAGCATCTCCCATGGCTTTGGGATCTCCTCATAGAGCATCTCCCATGGCTTTAGGATCTCCTCATGGAGCATCTCCCATGGCTTTGGGATCTCCTCAGGGAGCATCTCCCATGGCTTTGGGATCTCCTCATGGAGTATCTACCATGGTCTTGGGATCTCCTCATGGAGCATCTCCCATGGCTTCGGGATCTCCTCGGGGATCATCCTCATGGAGCATCTCCAGGGGGGGGCTGCTCCTCATGGAGTATCTTCCATGGCTTTGGGGTCTCCTCATGGGGCATCTCCCATGGCTTTGGGGTCTCCTCATAGAGCATCTTCCATGGTCTTGGGGTCTCCTCAGGGAGCATCTTCCATGGTCTTGGGGTCTCCTCATGGAGCATCTTCCATGGCCTTGGGGTCTCCTCAGGGAGCATCCTTAGGGAGCATCTCCCATGGCTCTGGGATCTCCTCATGGAGCATCTTCCATGGTCTTGGGAACCCGACCATGGACGCCCAGGCCCAGGACCGGTGCCACCGCATCGGCCAGACCAGGGACGTCCACATCTACCGGTATGGGGGGGGACAGGGGGGTCTTCTCCTCATGGAGCATCTGCCATGGTCTTGGGGTCTCCTCATGGAGCATCTCCCATGGCCTTGGGGTCTCCTCAGGGATCATCCTCACGGAGCATCTTCCATGGTCTTGGGGTCTCCTCAGGGAGCATCTCCCATGGCTTCGGGATCTCCTTGGGGATCATCCTCATGGAGCATCTCCAGGGGGGGCTGCTCCTCATGGAGCATCTCCCATGGTCTTGGGGTCTCCTCATGGAGCATCTCCCATGGCTTTGGGGTCTCCTCAGGGAGCATCTCCCATGGCTTTGGGGTCTCCTCAGGGGGCATCTTCCAAGGCTTTGGGGTCTCCTCAGCATCTTCCATGGCTTTGGGGTCTCCTCAGCATCTTCTATGGTTTTGGGGTCTCCTCATAGAGCATCTTCCATGGTCTTGGGGTCTCCTCAGGGAGCATCTCCCATGGCTTCGGGATCTCCTCGGGGATCATCCTCATGGTTCATCTCCAGGAGGGGCTGCACCTCGTGGAGCATCTTCCATGGCTTTGGGGTCTCCTCAGGGAGCATCTCCCATGGCCTTGGGATCTTCTCCTCATAGAGCATCTCCCATGGTCTTGGTGTCTTCTCCTTCTGGAGCATCTCCCATGGTCTTGGGGTCTTTTCTCCCTGGAGCTTCTCCCATGGCTTTTGGGTCTCCTCATGGATCATCTCCAGGGGGGCTGTTCCTCAGGGAGCATCTCCCATGGCTTTGGGTCTCCTCAGCATCTTCCATGGCTTTGGGGTCTTCTTGTGGAGCATCTTCCATGACTTTGGGATCTCCTCATGGAGCATCTCCCATGGTCTTGGGGTCTCCTCAGGGATCATCCTTGTGGAGCATCTCCCATGGCTTTGGGGTCTCCTCAGGGAGCATCTCCCATGGCTTTGGGGTCTCCTCATGGAGCATCTTCCATGGTCTTGGGGTCTCCTCATGGTTCATCTCCAGGAGGGGCTGCTCCTCATGGAGCATCTCCCATGGTCTTGGTGTCTCCTCAGCATCTTCCATGGTCTTGGAGTCTCCTCATAGAGCATCTTCCATGGTCTTGGGGTCTCCTCATGGAGCATCTTCCATGGCCTTGGGGTCTCTCCTCAGAGAGCATCTCCCATGGCCTTGGGGTCTCCTCATGGAGCGTCTCCCATGGCCTTGGGGTCTCCTCAGGGAGCATCTCCCATGGCCTTGGGGTCTCCTCATGGAGCATCTCCCATGGTCTTGGGGTCTCCTCAGGGAGCATCCTTAGGGAGCACCTCCCATGGCTCTGGGATCTCCTCATGGAGCATCTTCCATGGTCTTGGGAACCCAACCATGGACGCCCAGGCCCAGGACCGGTGCCACCGCATCGGCCAGACCAGGGACGTCCACATCTACCGGTATGGGGGGGGACAGGGGGGTCTTCTCCTCATGGAGCATCTTCCATGGTCTTGGGGTCTCCTCAGGGAGCATCTCCCATGGCCTTGGGGTCTCCTCAGGGAGCGTCTTCCATGGTCTTGGGATCTCCTCATGGATCATCCTCATAGAGCATCTCCCATGGCTTCGGGATCTCCTTGGGGATCATCCTCATGGAGCATCTCCAGGGGGGGCTGTTCCTCATGGAGCATCTCCCATGGTCTTGGGGTCTCCTCAGGGAGCATCTCCCATGGCTTTGGGGTCTCCTCAGGGAGTATCTGCCATGGCTTTGGGATCTCCTCATAGAACATCTTCCATGGTCTTGGGATCTCCTCATGGAGCATCTTCCATGGCTTTTGGGTCTCCTTATGGGTCATCCTCATGGAGCATCTTCCATGGCTTTGGGATCTTCTCCTCATAGAGCATCTCCCATGGTCTTGGGGTCTTCTCCTTCTGGAGCATCTCCCATGGTCTTGGGGTCTTTTCTCCCTGGAGCATCTCCCATGGCTTTGGGGTCTCCTCAGGGAGCATCTCCCATGGCTTTGGGGTCTCCTCATAGAGCATCTCCCATGGCTTTGGGATCTCCTCATGGAGCATCTCCAGGGGGGCTGTTCCTCAGGGAGCATCTTCCATGGCTTTGGGGTCTCCTCAGCATCTTCCATGGTCTTGGGGTCTCCTCATGGAGCATCTTCCATGGCTTTGGGATCTCCTCATGGAGCATCTTCAGGGGGGCTGTTCCTCAGGGAGCATCTTCCATGGCTTTGGGGTCTCCTCAGCATCTTCCATGGTCTTGGGGTCTTCTCCTCAGGGAGCATCTCCCATGGCTTTGGGGTCTCCTCATGGAGTATCTACCATGGTCTTGGGGTCTCCTCATGGATCATCTCCAGGAGGGGCTGCACCTCGTGGAGCATCTCCCATGGCTTTGGGATCTCCTTATAGAGCATCTCCCATGGCTTTGGGGTCTCCTCAGGGAGCATCTCCCATGGCTTTGGGGTCTCCTCATGGAGCATCTCCCATGGCTTTGGGGTCTCCTCAGCATCTTCCATGGTCTTGGGGTCTTCTCCTCATGGAGCATCTCCCATGGCTTTGGGGTCTCCTCATGGAGCATCTTCCATGGTCTTGGGGTCTCCTCATGGAGCATCTCCCATGGCTTTGGGGTCTCCTCATGGGGCATCTCCCATGGCTTTGGGGTCTCCTCAGGGAGCATCTTCCATGGCCTTGGGATCTCCTCATGGAGCATCTTCCATGGGTTTGGGGTCTCCTCATGGAGCATCTCCCATGGCTTTGGGGTCTCCTCATGGGGCATCTCCCATGGCTTTGGGGTCTCCTCAGCATCTTCCATGGTCTTGGGGTCTCCTCATAGAGCATCTTCCATGGTCTTGGGGTCTCCTCAGGGAGCATCTCCCATGGGTTTGGGGTCTCCTCAGGGAGCATCTCCCATGGGTTTGGGGTCTCCTCATGGAGCATCTTCCATGGCCTTGGGATCTTCTCCTTGTGGAGCATCTTCCATGGTCTTGGGGTCTCCTCATGGAGCATCTCCCATGGTCTTGGGGTCTCCTCATGGAGCATCTCCCATGGCTTTGGGGTCTCCTCATGGAGCATCTTCCATGGTCTTGGGGTCTTCTCCTTGGGGAGCATCTCCCATGGCTTTGGGGTCTCCTCAGGGAGCATCTTCCATGGCCTTGGGATCTCCTCTAGAGCATCTTCCATGGTCTTGGGGTCTCCTCATAGATCATCCTCGTGGAGCATCTCCCATGGCTTTGGGGTCTCCTCATGGAGCATCCTCAGGGAGCATCTTCTATGGCCTTGGGATCTCCTCATGGAGCATCTTCCATGGCCTTGGGGTCTTCTCCTCGGGGAGCATCTCCCATGGCTTTGGGGTCTCCTCAGGGACCATCTCCCATGGCTTTGGGGTCTCCTCAGGGGGCATCTCCGGGGGGGCTGCTCCTCAGGGACCATCTCACATGGCTTGGGATCTCCTCATGGAGCATCCTCATGGAGCATCTTCCATGGCCTTGGGATCTCCTGGATCATCTCCAGGGGTTCTTCCATGACCTTGGGATCTCCTGGATCATCTCCAGATGGTCTTGGGATCTCCTGGATCATCTCCAGGGGTTCTTTCATGGCCTTGGGATCTCCTGGATCATCTCCAGATGGTCTTGGGATCTCCTGGATCATCTCCAGAGCTTCTCCCATGGCCTTGGGATCTCCTGGATCATCTCCAGATGGCCTTGGGATCTCCTGGATCATCTCCAGATGGTCCATGGCCTTGGGATCTTCTTCTCATGGATCATCTCCCATGATCTTGGGATCTCCTGGATCATCTCTAGATGGTCTTGGGATCTCCTGGATCATCTCCAGAGCTTCTCCCATGGCCTTGGGATCTCCTGGCTCATCTCTAGATGGTCTTGGGATCTCCTGGATCATCTCCAGATGGCCTTGGGATCTCCTGGCTCATCTCCAGGGGGTCCCTGCTCACCTCTCCCCCCCACCCCCAGGCTGATCAGCGAGCGGACGGTGGAGGAGAACATCCTGAAGAAGGCCAACCAGAAGAGGATGCTGGGGGACATGGCCATCGAGGGGGGCAACTTCACCACCGCCTACTTCAAGCAGGTGAGGGGGGGGTCCCAGGGGGTCCCACCTGGGGGGTCACCAGCACCCTGGGACCCCCCCCTGGAGACCCCAACCTCCAGGAACCCCCCTGTGATCCCACCTCGGAGCCACATCTCAAGGGGTTCAGTGTGGTCCTGGGGTCCACATTTGGGTCTGGGGGTGCCAGTTGATGGGTCACCAAGACCCTTGGACCCCCCCGTGGAGCTTCAGGTCTCCAGGGACCCCCTTGGACCCCCCATGGAGACCCCAACCTCCAGAACCCCCCTGTGATGCCACCTCGGAGCCACATCCCAAGACCTTGGTGGCATCACGGAGGCTCCTGGTGTCCAGGGGGGGTGACATTTGGGTCTGGGGGTGCCAGTTGATAGGTCCCCAAGACCCTTGGACCCCCCCATGGAGCTTCAGGTCTCCAGGGACCCCCTGGGACCCCCCCATGGAGACCCCAACCTCCAGGAACCCCCCTATGATCCCACCTCGGAGCCACATCCCAAGACCTTGGTGGCATCACGGAGGGTTCTGGTGTCCAGGGGGGTTGACATTTGGGTCTGGGGGGTCCCAAGTGTCCAAAGGGACCCAGTTGATGGGTCCCCAAGACCCTTGGACCCCCCCATGGAGACCCCAACCTCTAGGAACCCCCCTGTGATGCCACCTCGGCGCCACATCCCAAGACCTTGGTGGCATCACGGAGGCTCCTGGTGTCCAGGGGGGGTGACATTTGGGTCTGGGGGTGCCAGTTGATGGGTCCCCAAGACCCTGTGACCCCCCCCATGGAGCTTCAGGGCTCCAGGGACCCCCTTGCCCCCCCCCATGGGGCTTTTGAGTCTCCAGGAACCTCGTGCTGGTCCCACCTTGGAGCCACATCCCAAGGGCTTGGGGGTGACATGGGAGGGTCCTGGTGTCCAGGGGGGGTGACATTTGGGTCTGGGGGCTCCCAAGTGTCCAAGGGGACCCAGTTGATGTGTCCCCAAGACCCTTGGACCCCCCCCATGGAGACCCCAACCTCCAGGAACCCCCCTGTGATGCCACCTTAGTGCCACATCCCAAGACCTTGGTGGCATCACGGAGGGTTCTGGTGTCCAGGGGGGGTGACATTTGGGTCTGGGGGGGTCCCAAGTGTCCAAAGGGACCCAGTTGATGTGTCCCCAAGACCCTTGGACCCCCCCCTGGAGACCCCAACCTCCAGGAACCCCCCTGTGATGCCACCTCGGCGCCACATCCCAAGACCTTGGTGGCATCACGGAGGGTTCTGGTGTCCAGGGGGGGTGACATTTGGGTCTGGGGGTGCCAGTTGATGGGTCCCCAAGACCCTGTGACCCCCTCATGGAGCTTCAGGTCTCCAGGGACCCCCTTGGACCCCCTATGGAGACCCCAACCCCAGGAACCTCCTGGTGGTGCCACCTCGGCGCCACATCCCAAGACCTTGGGGGTGACAGGGGAGGGTCCTGGTGTCCAGGGGGGGTGACATTTGGGTCTGGGGGCTCCCAAGTGTCCAAAGGGACCCAGTTGATGTGTCCCCAAGACCCTTGGACCCCCCCCATGGAGACCCCAACCTCCAGGAACCCCCCTGTGATCCCACCTCGGAGCCACATCTCAAGGGGTTTGGTGTGGTCCTGGGGTCTGGGGGGGACACATTTGGGTCTGGGGGTGCCAGTTGATGGGTCCCCAACACCCTTGGACCCCCCCATGGAGCTTCAGGGCTCCAGGGACCCCCTTAGACCCCCCCATAGAGACCCCAACCTCCAGGAACCTCCTGGTGGTGCCACCTTGGCGCCACATCCCAAGACCTTGGTGGCATCAAGGAGGGTTCTGGTGTCCAGGGGGGGTGACATTTGGGTCTGGGGGCGTCCCAAGTGTCCAAAGGGACCCAGTTGATGTGTCCCCAAGACCCTTGGACCCCCCCCTGGAGACCCCAACCTCTAGGAACTCCCCTGTGATGCCACCTCGGCGCCACATCCCAAGACCTTGGTGGCATCACGGAGGCTCCTGGTGTCCAGGGGGGGTGACATTTGGGTCTGGGGGTGCCAGTTGATGGGTCCCCAAGACCCTGTGACCCCCCCCATGGAGCTTCAGGTCTCCAGGGACCCCCTGGGACCCCCCCATGGAGACCCCAACCTCCAGGAACCCCCCTATGATCCCACCTCGGAGCCACATCCCAAGACCTTGGTGGCATCACGGAGGCTCCTGGTGTCCAGGGGGGGTGACATTTGGGTCTGGGGGGTCCCAAGTGTCCAAGGGGACCCAGTTGATGGGTCCCCAAGACCCTTGGACCCCCCCCATGGAGACCCCAACCTCCAGGAACCCCCCTGTGATGCCACCTCGGAGCCACATCCCAAGACCTTGGTGGCATCACGGAGGGTTCTGGTGTCCAGGGGGGTTGACATTTGGGTCTGGGGGGTCCCAAGTGTCCAAGAGGACCCAGTTGATGGGTCCCCAAGACCCTTGGACCCCCCCATGGAGACCCCAACCCCAGGAAACCCCTGTGATGCCACCTCGGAGCCACATCCCAAGACCTTGGTGGCATCACGGAGGCTCCTGGTGTCCAGGGGGGGTGACATTTGGGTCTGGGGGTGCCAGTTGATGGGTCCCCAACAGCCTTGGACTCCCCCATGGAGCTTTAGGGCTCCAGGGACCCCCTGGGACCCCCCCATAGAGACCCCAACCCCAGGAACCTCCTGGTGGTGCCACCTTGGAGCCACATCCCAAGGGCTTGGGGGTGACAGGGGAGGGTCCTGGTGTCCAGGGGGGGTGACATTTGGGTCTGGGGGTGCCAGTTGATGGGTCCCCAACAGCCTTGGACCCCCCCATGGAGCTTTAGGTCTCCAGGGACCCCCTTGGACCCCCCCATGGAGACCCCGATCTCCAGGAACCTCCTGGTGATGCCACCTCACAGCCACATCTTAAGGGCTTGGGGGTGACAGGGGAGGGTCCTGGTGTCCAGGGGGGGGTGACATTTGGGTCTGGGGGCTCCCAAGTGTCCAAAGGGACCCAGTTGATGTGTCCCCAACACCCTGGGACCCCCCCATGGAGACCCCAACCTCCAGGAACCCCCCTGTGATGCCACCTCATCACCACATCCCAAGACCTTGGTGGCATCACGGAGGGTTCTGGTGTCCAGGGGGGGTGACATTTGGGTCTGGGGGTGCCAATTGATGGGTCCCCAAGACCCTGTGACCCCCCCCATGGTGCTTCAGGTCTCCAGGGACCCCCTTGGACCCCCCCATGGAGACCCCAACCCCAGGAACCTCCTGGTGGTGCCACCTCGGCGCCACATCCCAAGGGCTTGGGGGTGACAGGGGAGGGTCCTGGTGTCCAGGGGGGGTGACATTTGGGTCTGGGGGGGTCCCAAGTGTCCAAAGGGACCCAGTTGATGTGTCCCCAAGACCCTTGGACCCCCCCCCATGGAGACCCCAACCACCAGGAACCCCCCTATGATCCCATCTCGGTGCCACATCCCAAGGGCTCGGTGACACCAGAGGGGACCTGGGTGGCCTTGGGGGCCCCTGGGTGGCTTCAGGGTGGTCCCTGAGGTGTCCCCCCTCCCTTGTCACTGTCCCCCCCCCAGCAAACGATCCGGGAGCTGTTTGACATGGTCCCTGAGGAATCGGGGCGCCGGGACCCCGACAGGGACAGGGACAAGGACAAGGACAGGGACAGGGATGGGGACGTCCCCCCCGACGAGGACGAGGACCCGGCGGCCACCCGGCGCACACACATCCTGGAGCAGGTGGGGTCACCCCTGTCACCTCCCCCCTGTGTCACATCCCCCCCTGTGTCACCTCCCCCGTGTCACCTCCCCCCTGTGTCACCTCCCCCCTGTGTCACCTCCCCCCTGTGTCACCTCCCCCCCTGAGTCACCCCCCAGTGTCCCCCATGTCCCCAGTGTCCCTGGTGCCCCCCAATGTCCCCAGATGTCCCCTGACCCCCCCTGCCCTGGTGTCCCCAGTGTCCCCAGATGCTCCCCAATGTCCCCAATGTCCCCTGACCCCCCCTGCCCTGGTGTTCCCAGTGTCCCCTGACCCCCCCCTTGCCCTGATGTCCCCAGTGTCCCAGATGTTCCTGGTGTCCCCAGTGCCCCCCACTGTCCCCAGACGTCCCCTTACCCCCCTTGCCCTGGTGTCCCCAGTGTTCCCAGTGCCCCCCAATGTCCCCTGACCCCCCCTGCCCTGGTGTCCCCAGTGTCCCTGGTGCCCCCCATGCCCCTGATGTCCCCCAGTGTCCCTGATGTCCCCCATGTCCCTGGTGTCCCCAGTGTCCCCGATGTCCCCAGTGTCCCTGGTGCCCCCCAGTGTCCCCAGACATCCCCTGAACCCCCTGCCCTGGTGTCCCCAGTGTCCCCAGTGCCCCCCAGTGTCCCCTGACCCCCCTTGCCCTGGTGTCCCCAGTGCCCCCCATGCCCCTGGTGTCCCCAGATGTCCCCTGACCCCCCAGCCCTGGTGTCCCCAGTGTCCCCAGTGCCCCCTACTGTCCCCAGATGTCCCCTGACCCCCCTGCCCTGGTGTTCCCAGTGCCCCTAGATGTCCCCCAATGTCCCCAGATGTCCCCTGACCCCCCCTGCCCTGGTGTCCCCAGTGTCCCAGATGTCCCCAGTGCCCCCCAGTGTCCGCCAGTGTCCCTGATGTCCCCCATGTCCCCAGTGCCCCC
Source organism: Gallinula chloropus (assembly GCF_964237585.1). Classification (NCBI taxonomy): domain Eukaryota; kingdom Metazoa; phylum Chordata; class Aves; order Gruiformes; family Rallidae; genus Gallinula; species Gallinula chloropus. Next base: position 7,476 of record NW_028168521.1, on the reverse strand, counting down.
CAATGTCCCCAGATGTCCCCTGACCCCCCCTGCCCTGGTGTCCCCAGTGTCCCTGATGTCCCCCAATGTCCCCAGCATCCCAGATGTCCCCAGTGTCCTCCGGTGTCCCCCATGCCCCTGATGTCCCCCAGTGTCCCCCAGTGTCCCCCAGTGTTCACCACTGTCCACCAGTGTCTCTGATGTCCCCAAGACTCCTGGTGTCCCCAGTGCCCCCCATGCCCCTGGTGCCCCCCAATGTCCACTGACCCCCCCTGCCCTGGTGTCCCCAGTGTCCCCAGTGCCCCCCATGCCCCTGGTGCCCCCCAATGTCCCCAGACCCCCCCTGCCCTGGTGTCCCCAGTGTCCCTGGTGCCCCCCAATGTCCCCTGATGTCCCCTGACCCCCCCTGCCCTGGTGTCCCCAGTGTCCCCAGTGCCCCCTACTGTCCCCAGATGTCCCCTGACCCCCCCGCCCTGGTGTCCCCAGTGTCCCCAGTACCCCCCATGCCCCTGGTGCCCCCCAGATGTCCCCTGACCCCCCCTTGCCCTGGTGTCCCCAGTGTCCCTGGTGCCCCCCATGCCCCTGATGTCCCCCAGTGTCCCCCAGTGTCCCTGATGTCCCCCATGTCCCCCATGTCCCTGGTGTCCCCAGTGTCCCCCATGTCCCCAGTGTCCCTGGTGCCCCCCAGATGTCCCCTGACCCCCCCTGCCCTGGTGTCCCCAGTGTCCCCAGTGCCCCCCATGCCCCTGGTGCCCCCCAATGTCCCCTGACCCCCCCTGCCCTGGTGTCCCCAGTGTCCCAGTGTCCCTGGTGCCCCCCAATGTCCCCTGACCCCCCTTGCCCTGGTGTCCCCAGTGCCCCCCATGCCCCTGGTGCCCCCCAGATGTCCCCTGACCCCCCCTTGCCCTGGTGTCCCCAGTGTCCCCAGTGCCCCCCAATGTCCCCAGATGTCCCCTGACCCCCCCCTTGCCCTGGTGTCCCCAGTGTCCCAGATGTCCCCAGTGTCCCCAGTGCTCCCAGTGCCCCCAGTGTCCCTGACCCCCCCTGCCCTGGTGTCCCCAGTGTCCCAGATGTCCCCAGTGTCCCCAGTGCCCCCCAATGTCCCCAGATGTCCCCTGACCCCCCTGCCCTGGTGTCTGCAGTGTCCCAGATGTCCCCAGTGTCCCTGGTGCCCCCCAATGTTCCCTGACCCCCCCTACCCCGATGTCCCCAGTGTCCCTGGTGCCCCCCAATGTCCCCTGATCCCCCCTGCCCTGGTGTCCCCAGTGCCCCCCATGCCCCTGGTGCCCCCCAGATGTCCCCTGACCCCCCCTACCCTGGTGTCCCCAGTGTCCCCAGTTCCCCCCAGTGCCCCCCAATGTCCCCTGACCCCCCTTGCCCTGGTGTCCCCAGTGTCCCCGATGTCCCCAGTGCCCCCCATGCCCCTGGTGCCCCCCAGATGTCCCCTGACCCCCCCTACCCTGGTGTCCCCAGTGCCCCCCAATGTCCCCTGACCCCCCCTGCCCTGGTGTCCCCAGTGTCCCCGATGTCCCCAGTGCCCCCCATGCCCCTGGTGCCCCCCAATGTCCCCTGACCCCCCCCTTCCCCTGGTGTCCCCAGGCTCTCTGCGGGGCCGAGGACCCCGAGGACATCCGGGCGGCGTCGCAGGCGCGCGCGGAGCACGTGGCCGCCATGGCGGAGTTCAGCGAGAGCCTCAGCCCCGAGGACGAGCGCGGCGGCCCCGAGCCCGAGGAGGAGCTCTCCAAGGCTGAGCAGGAGATTGCTGCCCTGGTTGAGCAGGTGGGGGGGTCTGGGGGGGCATTTTGGGGGGGCTTCGGGGGTCTTGGGGGTCCACAGGGGGCTGGGGGGGTGTTTTGGGGTGAGTTCGGGGGGTCCCGGGGGGGAATTTGGGAGTCCAGGAGGGTCTGGAAGGGAGTTGGTGGGTCTGGGAGGTTCATGAGGACTTGGAGTAGGGGGATTTGGGGGGGTCTTGGGGGTCCAGGGGGCTCTGGGGGTTCCTGGGGGGGCATTTAGGGGGGCTTTGGGGGGGCTTTGGGGGGTCTTGGGGGTCCACAGGGGTCTGGGGGGGTGTTTTTGGGTGGGTTTGGGGGGTCCCAGGGGGGATTTGGGGGTCCAGGAGGGTCTGGAAGGGAGTTGGTGGGTCTGGGAGGTTCATGAGGACTTGGGGTGGGGGATTTGGGGGGGTCTTGGGGGGTCTTTGGGGGGGTTCTGGGGGGTCTTGGGGGTCCACAGGGGGCTGGGGGGGTGTTTTGGGGTGGGTTCGGGGGGTCCCAGGGGGGATTTGGGGGTCCAGGAGAGTCTGGAAGGGAGTTGGTGGGTCTGGGAGGTTCATGAGGACTTGGGGTGGGGGATTAGGGGGGGTGTTGGGGCGTCTTTGGGGGGTCTGGGAGGGATTTTGGGGGGGCTTCGGGGGTTCCCGGGGGGATTTGGGGGTCCAGGAGGTTCTGAAGGGACTTGGTGGGTCCAGGATGTTCATGAGAACTTGGAGTGGGGGATTTGGGGGTGTCTTGGGGGGTCTGGGGGGATTTGGGGGGGCTTTGGGGGGTCTTGGGGGTCCACAGGGGGCTGGGGGGGTGTTTTGGGGTGGGTTCAGGGGGTCCCGGGGGGGGATTTGGGGGGCCAGGAGGTTCTGGAAGGGAGTTGGTGGGTCTGGGAGGTTCATGAGGACTTGGGGTGGGGGATTTGGGGGGGTCTTGGGGGGTCTTTGGGGGTCTGGGGGGGATTTTGGGGGGGCTTCGGGGGTCTTGGGGGTCCACAGGGGTCCGGAGGGGCGTTTTGGGGTGGGTTTGGGGGGTCCCGGGGGGGATTTGGGGGGCCAGGCGGGTCTGGAAGGGAGTTGGTGGGTCTGGGAGGTTCATGAGGACTTGGGGTTGGGGGATTTGGGGGTCAAGAGGGGGGTCTGGGGAGGTCTTTGGGGGGGCTTCGGGGGTCTTGGGGGTCCACAGGGGGCTGGGGGGGGTGTTTTGGGGTGAGTTCGGGGGGTCCCGGGGGGGATTTGGGGGGCCAGGAGGGTCTGGAAGGGAGTTGGTGGGTCTGGGAGGTTCATGAGGACTTGGGGTGGGGGATTTGGGGGGGTCTTGGGGGGTCTTTGGGGGTCTGGGGGGGATTTTGGGGGGGCTTTGGGGGGTCTTGGGGGTCCACAGGGGGCTGGGGGGGTGTTTTGGGGTGGGTTTGGGGGGGGATTTGGGGGTCCAGGAGGGTCTGGAAGGGAGTTGGTGGGTCCAGGATGTTCATGAGAACTTGGGGTGGGGGATTTGGGGGGGTCTTGGGGGTCTTTGGGGAGTCTGGAGGGGATTTTGGGGGGGTCCTGGGGGTCTTGGGGGTCCACAGGGGTCTGGGGGGGTGTTTTGGGGTGAGTTTGGGGGGTCCCAGGGGGGATTTGGGGGTCTGGGAGGTCCTGGAAGGGAGTTGGTGGGTCTGGGAGGTTCATGAGAACTTGGGGTGGGGGATTTGGGGGGGTCTGGGGGGGATTTTGGGGGGGCTTCGGGGGTCTTGGGGGTCCACAGGGGGCTGGGGGGGTGTTTTGGGGTGAGTTCGGGGGGTCCCGGGGGGGATTTGGGGGTCCAGGAGGGTCTGGAAGGGAGTTGGTGGGTCTGGGAGGTTCATGAGGACTTGGGGTGGGGGATTTGGGGGGGTCTTGGGGGTCCAGGGGGCTCTGGGGGTTCCTGGGAGGGGCATTTAGGGGGGTTTTGGGGGGTCCCTGGGGGGTCTTGAGGGTCCACAGGGGTCCGGGGGGGTGTTTTGGGGTGGGTTTGGGGGGTCCCAGGGGGGATTTGGGGTCCAGGAGGGTCTGGAAGGGAGTTGGTGGGTCTGGGAGGTTCATGAGGACTTGGGGTGGGGGATTTGGGGGGGTCTTGGGGGGTCTGGGGGGGATTTTGGGGGGGCTTCAGGGGTCTTGGGGGTCCACAGGGGTCCGGAGGGGTGTTTTGGGGTGGGTTCAGGGGGTCCCAGGGGGGATTTGGGGGGCCAGGAGGGTCTGGAAGGGAGTTGGTGGGTCTGGGAGGTTCATGAGGACTTGGGGTGGGGGGATTTGGGGGGGTCTTGGGGGTCCAGGGGGGGTCTTGAGGGTTCAGGGGGGTCTTGGGGTTCCAGGGGGGGCTCTAGGGGGGGTTTTGGGGGTCCTGGGGTGTTTGGGGGGGGGGGTCACCCACTCTTGGGGGGTCTTTGGTGGTGGATTTGGGGGGTCCAGGAGGTTGAGGAGCCCTTGGGCTGGGTGGGAGCTGGAGGGATTTGGGGGTCCCAGGTGGGGAATTGGGGGTCCTGGGGGGGTCTTGGGGATCCGGGGGGGTGTCTTGGGGGTCTAGGGGGGGGTCTTGGGGGTCCCCTGGGTATTTGGGGGGGGGGGGTCACCCACTCTTGGGGGGTCTTTGGTGGTGGATTTGGGGGGTCCAGGAGGTTGAGGAGCCCTTGGGTTGGGTGGGGGTTGGAGGGATTTGGGGGTTCAGGGGGGTCCAGGGGGGGGTTTGGGGTTCCAGGAGGGTCTTGGGGTTCCAGGGAGGGTCTTGGGGGGTCCAGGGGGGGGTCTTGGGGGTCCCCTGGGTATTTGGGGGGGGGTCACCCACTTTTGGGGGGTCTTTGGTGGTGGAATTGGGGGGGTCCAGGAGGTTGAGGAGAATGTGGGTTGGGTGGGAGCTGGAGGGATTTGGGGGTTCAGGGGGGGGCCAGGGGGGGTCTTGGGGTTCCAGGGGGGGGTCTAGGGGGGGTTTTGGGGGTCCCCTGGGTGTTTGGGGGGGGGGTCACCCACTCCTGGGGGGTCTTTGGTGGTGGAATTGGGGGGTCCAGGAGGTTGAGGAGCCCTTGGGCTGGGTGGGAGCTGGAGGGATTTGGGGGTGTGTGGGGGGGTCTTGGGGGTCCAGGGGGGTCTTGGGGTTCCAGGAGGGTCTTGGGGTTCCAGGGGGGGTCCTGGGGGGTTTGGGGGGGTCACCTGGGTATTTGGGGGGGGGGTCACCCACTCTTGGGGGTCTTTGGTGGTGGATTTGGGGTGTCCAGGAGGTTGAGGAGCCCTTGGGCTGGGTGGGAACTGGAGGGATTTGGGGGTGTGGGGGGGGGTCTTGGGGGTCCAGGGGGGGTCTTGGGGTTCCAGGGGAGGGTCTTGGGGTCCAGAGGGGTCTTGGGGGGGTCCTGGGGGGTCTTGGGGGTGTTTTTGGGGTCACCCATGGGTGCTGTGGGGCAGCTGACGCCCATCGAGCGCTACGCCATGAACTTCCTGGAGGCCTCGCTGGAGGACGTCAGCAGGGAGGAGCTGAAGCTGGCAGAGGTGGGGGGCTTGGGGAGGGGTCCTGGGGGGGATTTGGGGGGTCCTGGGGGGGTCTCTGGGGTGTCCTGGGTGTTTGGGGGGGGGTCACCCACTTTTGGGGGGGTTCGGTGGTGGATTTGGGGGTCTGGGGGGATTCAGGACCCCTTGGGTTGGGTGAGGGATGGAGGGATGGGGGGATCTTGGGGGTCCTGGGGGGGGTCTTAGGGGTCCAGGGGGGGTTTTGGGGGGTCCTGGGGGGGTCTCGGGGGTCCCCTGGGTGTTTTTTGGGGGGGTCACCCATTTTTGGGGGGGTTCGGTGGTGGATTTGGGGGTCTAAGAGGTTGAGGAGACCTTGGGTTGGGTGAGGGATGGAGGGATGGGGGGGCTTGGGGGTCTGGGGGGGGTCTTGGGGGGTCCTGGGGGGGGGTTTGGGGGGTCCTGGGGGGGTCTCGGGGGTCCCCTGGGTGTTTTTTGGGGGGGTCACCCACTTTTGGGGGGGTTCGGTGGTGGATTTGGGGGTCCAGGAGGTTGAGGAGACCTTGGGTTGGGTGAGGGATGGGGGGATCTTGGGGGTCCTGGGGGGGGGGGTTGGGGGTCCAGGGGGGTCTTGGGGGGGTTCTGGGGGGGTCTCGGGGGTCCCCTGGGTGTTTTTTGGGGGGGTCACCCACTTTTGGGGGGGTTCAGTGGTGGATTTGGGGGTCCAGGAGGTTGAGGAGACCTTGGGTTGGGTGAGGGATGGAGGGATGGGGGGGCCTTGGGGGTCTGTTGGGGGTCTTGGGGGGTCCTGGGGGAAATTGGGGGGTCCTGGGGGGGTCTCGGGGGTCCCCTGGGTGTTTTTGGGGGGGTCACCCACTTTTGGGGGGGGTTCGGTGGTGGATTTGGGGGTCTAAGAGGTTGAGGAGACCATGGGCTGGGTGAGGGATGGAAATATGGGGGGATCTTGGGGGTCCTGGGGGGGGTTTTGGGGGTCCAGGGGGGTCTTGGGGGGGTCCTGGGGGGGTCTCGGGGGTCCCCTGGGTGTTTTTTGGGGGGGGTCACCCACTTTTGGGGGGGTTCGGTGGTGGATTTGGGGGTCTGGGGGGATTCAGGACCCCTTGGGTTGGGTGAGGGATGGAGGGATGGGGGGATCTTGGGGGTCCTGGGGGGGTCTTAGGGGTCCAGGGGGGGTTTGGGGGGTCCTGGGGGGGTCTCGGGGGTCCCCTGGGTGTTTTTTGGGGGGGTCACCCACTTTTGGGGGGGTTCGGTGGTGGATTTGGGGGTCCAGGAGGTTGAGGAGACCTTGGGTTGGGTGAGGGATGGGGGGATCTTGGGGGTCCTGGGGGGGGGGTTGGGGGTCCAGGGGGGTCTTGGGGGGGTTCTGGGGGGGTCTCGGGGGTCCCCTGGGTGTTTTTGGGGGGGGGTCACCCACTTTTGGGGGGGTTCGGTGGTGGATTTGGGGGTCCAGGAGGTTGAGGAGACCTTGGGTTGGGTGAGGGATGGAGGGATGGGGGGGCCTTGGGGGTCTTTGTGGGGTCTTGGGGGGTCCTGGGGGGGGGTTTGGGGGGTCCTGGGGGGTCTCGGGGGTCCCCTGGGTGTTTTTGGGGGGGTCACCCACTTTTGGGGGGGGTTCGGTGGTGGATTTGGGGGTCTAAGAGGTTGAGGAGACCTTGGGCTGGGTGAGGGATGGAGGGATGGGGGGATCTTGGGGGGGTCTGGGGGGGTCTTTGGGGGGGGTTGGGGGTCTTTGGGGGGTCCTGGGGGGGTCTTGGGGGTCCCCTGGGTTTTTGGGGGGGGTCACCCACTCTTGGGGGGGTTTCAGTGGTGGATTTGGGGGTCTGGGGGGATTCAGGACCCCTTGGGCTGGGTGGGGGCTGGAGGGACTTGGGGGTCCTGGGGGGGGGTCTTGGGTGTCCAGGGGGGTCTTAGGGGTCCAGGGGGGGTTTTGGGGGGTCCAGGGTGGGGTCAGGGGGGTCTTAGGGGTCCAGAGGGTTTTGGGGGGGTCCTGGGTGGGTCTTGGGTGTCCCCTGGTAGTTTGGGGGGGGGTCACCCCCTCTTGGGGGTGGTTCAGGACCCATTGGGCTGGGTGGGGGCTGGAGGGACTTGGGGGTCCTTGGGGGGGGTCAAGGGGGGTCTTAGGGGTCTTGGGGGGGTTTTGGGGGGTCCAGGGTGGGGTCAGGGGGGGTCTTAGGGGTCCTGGGGGGTTTTGAGGGGTCCTGGGTGGGGTCAGGGGGGTCTTAGGGGTCCAGGGGGGGTTTGAGGTGTCCTGGGGGGGTCAGGGGGGT